>NC_079192.1:394995170-395295170 GCF_029499605.1 Hyla sarda | reverse complement strand
CAAAATCGTGATTATCGGCCGATAATATCGGCCATACCGATAATCGGTCGATCCCTATTATACAGCAGCTGATATTTCTGCCGCGGGTATCCGATCATCCAGCATGGTGGCCGGAGGTCCCCTCACCTGCCTCCGTCCGTCTCCCAGGGTCTTCTGCTCTGGTCTGAGATCGGGCAGACCAGAGCAGAAGATCACCGATAACAGTGATCAGTGCTATGTCCTATGCATAGCCCTGAACTATATTAGCAATCAAATCATTGCTATAAATAGTCCCCTATGGGGACTATTAAAGTGTAAAAAATTTGAAAAATCCCCTCCCCCAATAAAAATGTAAAACATCTGTTTTTCAAATTTTACCCCCAAATAAGCGTAAAAAAAAAAAAAAATTAATACACATATTTGCTATTGACGGCTGCATAAAAGTCTGAACTATCAAAATATATTGCTAATTATCCCGTAACTGTGAACGGTGTAAATGTAAAAAAAATGTAAAAAGTCCAAAATTGCTGCTTTTTTGTCACATTTTATTCTAAAAAAAAATTAATAAAAAATGTAATAAAAAGTAAAACCTAAGCAAAAGTGGTACCTCTAAAAACTACAGATCATGGCGCAAAAAATGAGCCCTCATACCGCCCCATATACGGAAAAATGAGAAAGTTATAGGTGGTCAAAATAGGGCTATTTCAAACATACTAATTTTGTTAAAATAGTTTGAGATGCCTCTGAAATGTGCTAGACGTAGCAGTGTAAAGCATGGGGACGAGACGTGTTTCAGGCTTCCTCACACATGTCACAGCCATTCTTAATCCATGGGTCTAAGCAAAGTCATAAGAACAGTCTAGACTGCAGCTAATAAGCCTTTGTGGCACTTTCTTGTTCCTGTGCAGCCCTCCGATATCGGACTACGACGTCTTCAGAGATTCCAAGAATGACGGTTTCTTTCAGTCTCAGCAAGCAATGTTGGCTCTGTGCACCCATCTTCAGGAGATGAAAGGGAGAATAAATAGTCTCAGCAAAGATGAGGTCCGGGATGAGATCTACAAACTTCTGCAGGTGGGTTTGGACCAATGGATGCAATATCCTAAGGGGTAGCAAATGGGAATTCAGCTGTGATGCACACAGTATATGCATCACTGCTTACTGCTGTACATACTTTCCATGGCACACTATGCCAGTGTTTCCCAACCAGGGTGCTTCTAGCTGTTGCAAAACTAGAGCTGGGCGGTATGACCAAAAATGTGTATCACGGTATTTTTGTAAATCATGGCGGTTCCACGGTATTTAACAGTATCCCCCCCCCATCATGTGACCCATGGGCGCTGCTTCTCCCGGGCACAGGATAGTACAATACAGCGCAGCGGCTGATAATTATTTTTGGTGGGGGGGGGAGAGAAGCAGTGCTCGTGGGTGACATATGATTAGTTCCCCGATGTGGGGGACAGCGCAGCGCTGGGCTGATAAACCAGGGGGGGGGGGGGAGAAGTAGAACAGGGACCGCGGGTGACATATGATTAGTTGGGGACAGTGTGCTGCGGCTGACAGGGGCAGAGCTAGAAACCCCAGGGCCCTGATGCAAAAAATTGCCCTGGGCCCCCTACTAACCCTAAAGCTCCTGCGCTCCCTTTATAGCCGAGCCTTAAATGCCCGACACTGAGAGCGAAGTGGCCTGCTTTACAGCATGCCGTGTTCTTAAAGGGAACCAATCAGCATATTTTTGCATATATAACGCTTGGCAATGTGTTATATATGCTGAAATCATTATCCACACCATCCCCGTGTGACATTTGTGCCCCCAGTGATTGGTAAAGTTATTAAGTTGTAAAGCAGACGGAGCAGAGCGGTGACGCAAGACGTCATTCAAGCCGCTGGGGCGGGGCCACGGCCGCAGCCAACGGAGCTGTTAAGAGAAAGTCCCCGCCCAGGGGACTTTACAACTTAATATCTTTACCATCCCTGGGGGCACAAACATCCCCCGGGATTGTGAGGATAATGATTTTAGCATATGTAACGCATTGCCAAGCGTAATATATATTATATATTAAAATGTGCTGATTGGTTCCCTTTAAGGTATAAAGTGGCCATACCGGCTGCGGCGGGCTGGCCAGGATAGTGGTTTGGACGAAGAGTCATGTCAGTTGTCTTCTCAAGTGCAGGTCACACAAGACACTAGAGGAGGAAGGGCAGGGGTTCCTGGATGGGGCTCGTGTGTGCCCTGCTCCTCCTCCTCTCCACTCATTTAATGTGGCAAGCAGGGCCGGACTGGGACCAAAAATAGGCTCGGGCATATTAGACTATGCAGCCCATGTCTTTTGGGTGGGGGACCCCCACCAAAATAAAATGGGCTGCATAGTCTAAAATCACCTTGGTTCAAGTGGCTTTTCAGCTGTTGCAAAGCTACAACTCCCATCATCCCTGGAGAGCTTCAGACATTAATGGGAGTTGTAGTTTTGTAACAGCTGGACAGCTGCAGATTGGGGTATAGTTTGACCAATAACCCCTGCACCCCTGCAAATCTTAGTGACTACAACAATGATGGGAAACAGACTAAACAATGACTTGACTCACAGGAGACGTCTTCTCTGTTGTCTTTCCTTTTCTTCTTCTTCTGTCCCAGAAGCCAGGTCTTCTTCCTGCTACATCTTCCTCTGCCGAGTCTGATGTCAGGAAATTAGTCGGTCCTCACTTTGTCAGCAGATCCTCTTTCTCTGTATGACAACAATAATTATTATAACCCTGTCACACACTGCACCCCCGAAATATAATCCTGCCTCACACTGCGCCTCCTAAATATAATCCTGCCTCACACTGCATCCCCGAAATATAATCCTGCCTCACACTGCACCCCCTAAATATAATCCTGCCTCACACTGCACCCCCTAAATATAATCCTGCCTCACACTGCGCCTCCTAAATATAATCCTGCCTCACACTGCACCCCCTAAATATAATCCTGCCACCACAAAATGTGCCCCCTAAATATACCTCGCCAGACTTCATAACCCTGAAAATGACCCTCTAAGTCCCCCTAGACCCATCTTTCCTATCCAAGGTATCAGCATTAGGACCACAGGATGTGCACCGTCTCTTAGCAACGCAATCTGGCAGAATAAACATTTCCATCTGCAAAGTTCCGCTGCAGTGACTCCACAGTATTCACAGAGCAGCAGAATCCCATTAAAAACAATAGGACTCTGCTGCAAGTGGATTTCCACAGCAGAATGTTCGCAGTGTGGACAAGCGCTAAGTCCCCCAGACTCCTTAGTCGTCCTCCAGACCCTTTAGTTTTCAAACCCCCTATCCTCCTCCATGCTCCTTTTCCAACCCCCCCCTCTGTCCTCCTCCATGTTACTTTACAACCCCCCCCCCTCTGTCCTCCTCCATGTTACTTTACAACCCCCCCCCCTCTGTCCTCCTCCATGTTACTTTACAACCCCCCCCCCCCCCCCTCTGTCCTCATCCATGTTACTTTACAACCCCTCCCTGTGGGTATCACATGACCCAGAACCTCCAAAGGTCCCTTTACCTACCATAAAAGTGTGATTTTTGTTTTGATCCGACTTTTTGATCACTTTTTATTCATTTTTTTTAATGGTATAAAAAGTGACCAAAATACGCTTTTTTGGACTTGGGAATTTTTTTTCCGCGTACACCATTGACCGTGCGTTTTAATTAATGATATATTTTTATAGTTCGGACATTTACGCACGCGGCGATACTACATATGTTTATTTTTTTTTTTTTTACACTGTTTTATTTTTTTTATGGGAAAAGGGGGGTGATTCAAACTTTTATTAGAGAAGGGGTTAAATGACCTTTATTAACACTTTTTTTTTACATTTTTTTTGCAGTGTTATAGGTCCCATAGGGACCTATAACACTGCACAAACTGATCTCCTATGCTGATCACTGGCGTGTATTAACACGCCTGTGATCAGCATTATCGGCGCTTCACTGCTCCTGCCTGGATCTCAGGCACGGAGCAGTCATTCGTCGATCGGACACCGAGGAGGCAGGTAAGGTCCCTCCCGGTGTCCGATCAGCTGTTCCGGACGCCGCGATTTCACCGCGGCGGTCCCGAACAGCCCGACTGAGCAGCCGGGTCACTTTCAGTTTCACTTTAGAAGCGGCGGTCAGCTTTGACCGCCGCTTCTAAAGGGTTAATACCGCACATCGCCGCGATCAGCGATGTGTGGTATTAGCCGCGGGTCCCGGCCGTTGATGAGTGCCGGGACCGACGCGATATGATGCAGGATCGCGGCGCGATCCCGCTTCATATCGCGGGAGCCGGCGCAGGACGTAAATATACGTCCTGCGTCGTTAAGGGGTTAAAGGGGTACTCCGGTGAAAAACAATTTTTTTTTTCATATCAACTGGCTCCCGAAAGTTAAACAGATTTGTAAATTACTTCTATTACATTTTTTTTTTATCCTTCCAGTACTTATCGGCTGCTGAAGTTGAGTTGTTCTGTCTGACCACAGTGCTCTCTGTTGACACCTCTGTCTGTCTCAGGAACTATCCAGAGTAGCAGCAAATCCACAGCCTTTGGCTGTCCAGGCATGCTGGGGGTTGTAGTTTTGCAACAGCTGGAGGCTCCCTGGTTGGGAAACACTGGCATAGTGTGCCACGGAAAGTACATCTTAAAGTGCCTTAAAGGGGTACTCCACTGGACAACATTTTTTTTTTTTTTTCTTAAATCAACTGGTGCCAGAAAGTTAAATTACTTCTATAAAAAAAAATGAATCCTTTCAGTACTTATCAGCTGCTGTGTGCTACAGAACAAGTTGTGTAGTTCTTTTCAGTCTGACCACAGGGCTCTCTTCTGACACCTCTGTCCATTTTAGGAACTGTCCAGAGTTGGAGCAAATCCCCATAGAAAACCTCTCCTGCTCTGGACAGTTCCTGACATGGACAGAGGTGTCAGCAGAGAGCACTGTGGTCAGACAAAAAGGAAATTCAAAAAGAAAAAAACTTCCTGTGGAGCATACAGCAGCTGATAAGTACTGGAAGGATTAAGATTTTTAAATAGAAGTAATTTACAAATCTGTTCAACTGGTGCCAGAAAGTTGATGTAAAAAAAAATGTTTTCCAGCGGAGTACCCCTTTAAAGCGTTACTGTCATTAGGAAGAACATTTAAGAAAATGCGTTAAATCAGTGTCCTAAGACCTGTATGCATAATAATATGCATGTGTTAATATGTAAAATACCTTTTGATCTATGTATATCTGTTATCAGTCTCCTGAATTCCTCTCAGAGGCTGGGGGTGTTTCCCCTGGAGTATGATGAGCTCCTCTCCTTCCCCTCTCCCTTTTCATGAGGTCTGCACAAACCTATTAAAGGGGTACTCCGGTGAAAACCTTTTTTCTTTTAAATCCACTGGTGGCAGAAAGTTAAACATATTTGTAAATTACTTCTTTTAAAAAATCTTAATCCTTCCTGTACTTATTAGCTGCTGAATACTACAGAGGAAATTATTTTCTTTTTGGAATGCTCTCTGATGACATCACCAGCACAGTTCTCTCTGCTGACGTTATAATAATAATAATAATAATAACGCTTTATTTATTGTTGTCCTTAGTGGGATTTGAACCCAAGTCCCCAGCACTGCAAGGCAGCAGTGCCAACCACTGAGCCACCATGCTGCCATTAGCATACATCTGCTATGCATGGTTGCTAAAATGGACAGAGATGTCAGCAGAGAGCACTGTGCTCGTGATGTCATCAGTGTTCCAAAAAGAAAGGAATTTCCCCTGTAGCATTCAGCAGCTAATAAGTACTGGAAGGATTAAGATTTTTTAATAGAAGTAATTTACAAATATGTTTAACTTTCTGCCACCAGTTGATTTAAAAGAAAAAAGGTTTTTCACCGGAGTACCCCTTTAACATTTGCAAAGCCTATTGCCTAAATACATGCTCTATATCACTTTAATGCAGCCATGCATGCACTTTATTCATAGGATTCAGATTACTGGGCAGAATAGATGGGCCAAATGGTTCTTATCTGCCGACACATTCTATGTTTCATAATTCTAATGCAGCCATGTGAAACTATATGGTGCAAGGACAGAAGAAAAACCTGCATTTTGTGCCAAAAAATTTAAATTTAACAATTTTCACAGCTTTGCGACCAAAGTGCATGCTTTTCATAACCCTAAAGCAGCCATGTGAACCTATATGGTGCAAATACACAAGAAACAAGTTCATTAAATGACCAAACAGAAAGCATTTTGCATATAAATAATAGTTTAGCACAGTGGTCTTCAACCTGCGGACCTCCAGATGTTGCAAAACTACAACTCCCAGTATGCCCGGACAGCCAACGGCTGTCCGGGCATGCTGGGAATTGTAGTTTTGCAACATCTGGAGGTCCACAGGTTGGAGACCACTGGTTTAGCACCTTGTATTGCTGGTCAGTGTGCATGGGAATGTGGCCATGTTTTGAAACATTTATTTCGCATCTTTAGCAACAATTTTTTTTTATTTTTTTTTATTTTATTAGGAAAATGCTTTGTTTTTAACGTATTAAAATGGAAAAAAAAAGTTGTTTCTAACGACAGTAACGCTTTAAAGGAAAACGGTCAGCCAGTTCACCCACACTAAACCCAATACACTGGGTTATAGTGTGGGTGAACAGGAGACCATACAGGGGTCACTTACTTGTCTGCCGCCACTGGCCGCTGTGTTATGCCCCGGTAAAGTTCCGCTGTTTGTCCCCAGCATCGCTATTTAAAGGCGGTGCCCCCGCTGTCCGTCTTCCTAAGCCCGCCCCCTTAATTAGCATAATCATTATCTTCAGCTCCACATCCTAGTGACGTGGAGTCACATGCCCCAGAGCACAGCTCTGTCTGCATTGCGCATGCGCTGAAGTTTTTACTTAAGTCTCCCGTCCTGATGACGTGAGAGCCGTGCGTCGGGAGAGCCGCTGTGCGCAGCGTAACTGTGCATGCGCCGATCCCTCGCTACTTGGAAGCCGGGTGTAGTGGGGGAGACCGGCTCATGCGCAGTTACGCTGCACAAAGCGGCTCTCCCGACGCACGGCTCTCACGTCATCAGGATGTGAGCGCTAAGTAAAAACTTCAGCGCCTGCGCTCAGGGGGCGTGTGACTCCGCGTCACTAGGTCGTGGAGTTGAAGATAATGATTATGCTAAGTAGGGGGGGGGGCGGGCTTAGGACGCGGCAGAGGAAGACGGCCGGCGGGGGGCACCGCCTTGAAAGAGCGATAAGGGTGATAAACAGCGGGGCATAACTCAGCGGCATTTGGAGGAAGAAAAGTAAGTGACCTCTGTATGGACTACTGATCACCCACACTATAACTCAGTGTATTGGGTTTAGTGTGGGTGAACTGGCTGCTTTAAAGGGGTACTCCAGCCCCAAGACATCTTATCCCCTCTCCGCCACTGGGGACCCCCGCAATCTAGCATGCAGCACCCACCTGGAAGCGCTGGAGGCTCTGTGTTATGCCTCCCAAACACGGGGACGGAGTATCGTGACGACTTCGACCCCCCCCCCCCCTCCCTGTGTGAGACTTCACGCCCCGCCCCCTCAATGCAAGTCTATGGGAGGGGGCGGGACGCCCCCTCCCATAGACTTGCATTGAGGGGGTGGGGCATGACGTCACACGGGGTCGGAATCGTGACGTCGCGATACTCCTTCCCCGTGGTCGGGAGGCATAACACAGAGCCTCCAGCGCTTCCTGTAGTGCTTACAGGTGGGTGCTGCATACTACATTGTGGGGGTCCCCAGCGGCGGGACCCCTGCGATCAGACATCTTATCCCCTATGCTTTGGATAGGGGATAAGATGTCTTGGGGCCGGAGTACCCCTTTAAGGATTGACTCTGATACACGCACACATATAACACTGTGCCCTTCACTTGCAGGTGTCCCTATGGGGAAACAAGTGCGACCTTTCCGTATCCGGGGGTCAGGACAACTCCCAGACCACCAGCGTCCTGGCTTCACTCGAGGACTTCAAAGCCTTTATCTTGGTGGACGACACAACTTCTGTCTGGAACATCCTGTCGATGAAAACAGACGGGAACACGGGGACAAGAGTCGACTTTGTTCTAGATAACGCCGGCTTCGAGTTAATCACCGATCTGGTCTTGGCAGACGCCATGTTGTCTCTCAACCTGGCCACAGAAGTCCATTTCCATGGAAAGGTGAAGCCGTGGTACGTCTCCGACACCACGAAGCACGACTTCGACTGGACCGTGCGCCAGTGTTTAGCCGCCAACAACAAGTGGATGTCCAAGTGCGGGCAAACTTGGAAGGAGAACCTGAAGAAGGGCCGCTGGGTCTATCATGAACATCTCTTCTGGACCCTGCCCCACGAGTTCTGCACCATGGCCGAGGTGGCCCCCGATTTATACACTGAGCTGCAGAAATCCGATTTAGTTTTATTTAAAGGAGACTTGAACTACAGGAAACTTACTGGAGACCGGAAATGGGACTTCACCGTGCCCTTCTCCCAGGCGCTTAGGTCCTTTCACCCGGCTCCACTGTGCAGCATCAGAACCCTGAAGGCCGACGTTCAGGTGGGGTTGCCGGCGGGGGTCGGAGAGCAGCTCGCGGCAACAGAGACAGACTGGCTGACAACCGGCAAATATGGCGTCATCCAATTCAGTCCTGTAGTTTGAGGCAGGCATTGGATACCTCCTTCTAGTGCCATATTTGCTTCAAATAGCTTTAGTAACGGAGCTTCGGCGACCGATGTTGAGCTGTTTACGGCGAGCGGTGACTGCCAGCATCTGTTTCTGCGGTTATTCTCGGAAATTGAAAGCAGAAGTTTGATCAAGGGGTTAAAGGGGTTCTCCAGTGCTTAGACATCTTATCCCCTATCCAAAGGATAGGGGATAAGATGCCTGATTGCAAGAGTCCCGCCGCTGGGGACCCCCGTGATCTTGCACGCGGCACCCCGTTTGTAATCAGTCCCCGGAGCGTGTTCGACCACACGGCCGGCGGCGTGTGACGTCACGCCTCCGCCCCCGTGTGACGTCACTCTCCGCCCCTCAATGCAAGCCTACGGGAGGGGGTGTGATAGCTAACACGCGAACACGCTCCGGGGACTGATTACAGACGGGGTGCTGCGTGCAAGATCCCGGGGGTCCCCAGCGGCGGGACTCCCGCGATCAGGCATCTTATCCCCTATCCTTTGGATAGTGGATAAGATGTCTAAGCACCGGAGAACCCCTTTAAGCTTTGGGCGATTGTTCTAATATATACACTTTGCTTTAATCGATATATGCAGCTTTGTTATACATGCAGTCTTATTAGGGGGAAGTGACATCACCTTCCAGCAGCCTGGATTTCCTTCCCTGGTTCTTTGTAGAAAAGGGGGGCGGGGGTTCAGCTCGAGTTTTACTTTCTTGTAGTGCTGGGCGGTATACCGGTTCATACCAAATACGTGTGTGTTTTTTTTTTTTTTTTATGATAATTTTTCATTTACCGCAATACCAGTAAGTATATACCCTGTTGGGGACGGAGGGACCTCCGCCCTTTCCCTTCCTATAACGCAGGGCCCCGCAACATAGCAGGTCGGGCCGACACCTAGCTAGCCGCGGCGTCCCGAACAGCTGGAGGACACGAGGAGGGTCCCCTACCTTCCTCCTGCGTGTCCAATCGCCAAATGACTGCTCCGTGCCTGAGATCCAGGCATGAGCAGTCAAGCGGCAGAAGCATTGATCAATGGTTTCCTATGGGATAACAATGATCAATGTAAAAGATCAGTGTGTGTAGTGTTATAGCCCCCTATGGGAGCTATAACATTGCAAAAAAAAAAAAAAAGTGAATAAAGATCATTTAACCCTTCCCCTAATAAAAGTCAGAATTGACCCCCTTTTCCCATTTAAAAAAATGAAATTTAAATTAAATTAAAAATTCCCATTTAAAAAAAAATTCTGTAAAATACCGTAAAACCGCCATCATTGAGAAAAATACCGTGATATACATTTTTGGTCATACCGCCCAGCACTACTTTCTTGTGTTTGTGAGACTGTATCCTGCAAGGGATCTGAAAGTTAGAAGAAAGAGCCATTCTAAAGGCTTGCTAGATGTGAACTGGAATGTTTGCGTTTACTGACTGCAAGCAGAGATCTTTGAAAAGCCCATTAGAAAGTTGCATGAGTTTTTTACAATTTGGGGTTCTTTACTTAAAGGAGTACTCCGGTGGAAAACATTATATTTAAATCAGCTGGTGCCAGAAAGTTAAACAGATTTGTAAATGACTTCTATTAAAAAATCTTTACCCTTCCAGTACTTTTTAGCAGCTGTATGCTACAGAGGAAATTATTTTCTTTTTTAATTTCTTTTTTGTCTTGTCCACAGTGCCCGTATCAGGAACTGTCCAGAGCAGGAGAAAATCCCCATTGCAAACCTATGCTGCTCTGGACAGTTCCTGACATGGACAGAGGTGTCAGCGGAGAGCACTGTGGACAAGGCAAAAAAGAAATTCAAAAAGAAAAGAATTTCCTCTGTAGCAAACAGCTGCTAAAAAGTACTGGAAGGGTAAAGATTTATTTTTTTTAATAGAAGTCATTTACAAATCTCTTTAACTTTCTGTCACCAGTTGATTTAAAAAAAAAAAAAATTTCCACCGGAGTACCACTTTTAAGCTATTAAAGGGGTACTCCAGTGCGCCAGCGTTGGGTGCAGGCTTCGAGGGTCGCCACGCTCCCTTGTGACATCATGCCACGTCCCCTCAATGCAAGTCTATGGGAGGGGGCGTTCCTGAGACAGACAGACAGGTGTCAGCAGAGTGCAGAAATAAAACAACTAAATGTCAGCAGCTGATAAGTCCAGGAAGGATTATGATTTTTTTTTAGAGCTAGTTGATATAAAAAAAAGTCACCGGAATACCCCTTTTAAAAGTAAAAATCCCCCCAAAATCCCCTACTTTCTAGCAGGAGCACAGAGAGAATTAGGAAAAAACTGCTATTTTTTCCAAACACTGCGCCACCCAGTCCTCAGGTTGTATGTGGTATTACAACTCTGCTCCATTCACTTCAATGGAACGGAGCGGCAATAGCGCACACAACCTGTGAACGTCATGATCCTCTCCGCGCTGCTGTCAGACTGTAGTACAGAGAGGGTGGCAGATCTGGCAAAGGTGTCGTGATCATGTGAAAAAATCCCGGACTCTGTCTGCATTGATTGTATAGTGGCAGAGCAGCTTAGGTTAACGCCCCTTTGACACTCAGTGAAAGAGACCACACCCACTTGTCGGTTTTATTCTTTTATTAACAGCACATACAGGTTGAAACGCTGGCAAGGTTTACACTAGCATTTTTTCATCCATATTACAGACACCTATCCCGGTCTTATGACCTGAACTAGAAGATGCTTTGAAATATAATGTGAATGTAATGCTGGGCCGATGTGATGCCCCCTTTTCGAATCAGAATACCTCTTTTAACGGGGTACTTTGGTGGAAAATTATTATTTTTTTTTTTTTTTTTTTTTTTTAAATGAACTGGTGCCAGAAAGTTAAACAGATTTGTAATTTACTTCTATTAAAAAAAATCTTTACCCTTCCAGTACTTATTAGCAGCTGTATGCTACAGGGGAAATTATTTTCTTTTTGACTTTCTTTTTTGTCTTGTCCACAGTGTTCTCTGCTGACACCTCTGTCCGTGTCAGGAACTTTCCAGAGCAGTATAGGTTTGCTATGGGGATTTTCTCCTGCTCTGGACAGTTCCTGATACGGGCATCAGGTGTCAGCACTGCGGACAAGACAAAAAAAGAAATTCAAAAAGAAAAGAATTAACTCTGTGCCATACAGCTGCTAAAAAGTACTGGAAGGGTAAAGATTTTTTAATAGAAGTAATTAACAAATCTGTTTGACTTTCTGGCACCTGTTGATTAAAAAAAAAAAAAATTAAATAAAATGTTTTTCGCCGGAGTACCCCTTTAACCCGTTATATTGTTTGGTTTGTCTGACAGGCTGACTTGTCTATGACCATTACACTGGAATGTTCACTGTCAAGCACAGTGTTTCCCAACCAGGGTGCCTCCAGCTGTTGCAAAGCTACAACTCCCAGGATGCCCGGACAGCCATCGGCTGTCCGGGCATCCTGGGAGTTGTAGTTTTGCAACAGCTGGAGGCGCCCTGGCTGGGAAACCCTGGTCTACTATGCTCAGTCCGTTATAGCATATCCTGGCATGCATGATCCAGGCCTACACTTCCAGTTTCAGGGTACGTTCAGACTGGCGGATTTACAGCTCGTATTTTCTGCGCATCCGCCGCTGAAGGACCTCTGTATGCTGCCTGTACATGTGCTTGCTCGGAGCGGCAGGCAGACACAGTGGGATGTGCGAGTCGCTGCGCGCATGCGCAGTATACTCTCACATCGCGGTAGCTCTCCCCTAGCTCACAGAGCAGGGGGAGCAGCCACGTTGTGTGCGAGTACACCGCGCATGCGCGGCGACTCGCCCATCTCGTCAGTGTGCCTGCACGTAGCAGCGTATTGCCGCTCCGAGCAGGCACATGTAAAGGCAGCATACAGAGGTCCTTCAGCGGCGGATCCGCAGTGAAATACGCGCTGTAAATCCGCTCGTCTGAACGTACCCTTAGGCTGCATTCACACCACATTTTGCAATACAGTTCCCGTATCAGGTTTTTGGATGAAAAACTGATTCCTCAAAACTGGACTAAACTGTATCAAAACGTGTGTACAAATTTTAACCCGTTTGTAAAATGATGTCCGGTTGCATCCGTTCTTTTAAGAAAGAAAAAAAACATATACGTTTTTAACTTTTCACTCCATTATGAATAAAGTTTCACTTGTTTGATTTACATTTTTAAGGAAAAAAACTGTGCAAAGTCAAAAACCGTATGGTGCAAACCGGATGGAACCGTACGCACATACGGTTCCCATTGACTACCATTTAAAAAAAAACAAAAAAAACGTATATGGTTTCCATACGGTTTTTCACCCGCACCAAAAAACCGTGGTGGTATGCTACGGTTTTGGGTACGGGGAAAAAAAACTGACAAAACCGTACAGGATGCAAAACGGACACAACCTGATGCATCATTTGGCATACGGTTTTCAATGGAGAGTCAATGCATACGGTTTTCCAATACGGTTCCGTACGGTTTTCAAATTGAAAACGTATACGGGAACTGTATGGCTAAATCGTGGTGTGAACGCAGCCTTACTGGTCACTTATGCCCGACGGTCCGTGTAATCCACTGTTGAGATGTAATAAAGTCTTCATATCATGCTGAAAATATATATATATATTTTTGATCAATCCGTGTGCACGTTGTCTCATTTATCTAGTTTGTTCTTCCGTAGAAGAAAGCGAAAAAAGTGAAACTTTTTTTGCGCTCTGTCTTTTTTAAACTTCTGACCGACCAATAGCAGAGATAGGTGGGGTGGCTCCCCCGCCATCTCACTCCTATCACTTCAGGGTGGAATTGCCGCAAATCTCCTGTATGAATTGACAAAGGGGGGTGGGGGGGGAGCTCAGGAGCCCCCCCAGGCATTGGCACGGAATGCTTTCTGAACGATTTCATCAGGCATCCCGTTCCCTTCACCGCCCGGTTACCAGTGGTGAACAGAAACGCTGATGGCGTACAGGTACGCCCTTGGTCCTAGACAGGTTAATGTTTTAATCAAACACCACTCCCAGAATTCTGCAAGTGAAGCTTTAAAGTGGCGGCTGCTGCCAAAATCCGTTTTCTCCTTCTTTATTTCTCCTGGATGAAGATGTACAGGTTACTGTGTTATTTCTCCTGTACATCCCTCCTGACATGATTTTCTCTTGAAGCTGCTGTGCAATGAACGCTGACATGAAGACCTCTGTACAAACTCTGTGAATCTCTGCTTCCCTGTATGAACCCCGTGCATCTCTGCTTCCCTGTATGAACCCCGTGCATCTCTGCTTCCCTGTATGGACCCCGTGCATCTCTGCTTCCCTGTATGAACCCCGTGCATCTCTGCTTCCCTGTATGAACCCCGTGCATCTCTGCTTCCCTGTATGAACCCCGTGCATCTCTGCTTCCCTGTATGGACCCCGTGCATCTCTGCTTCCCTGTATGGACCCCGTGCATCTCTGCTTCCCTGTATGAACCCCGTGCATCTCTGCTTCCCTGTATGAACCCCGTGCATCTCTGCTTCCCTGTATGAACCCCGTGCATCTCTGCTTCCCTGTATGGACCCCGTGCATCTCTGCTTCCCTGTATGGACCCCGTGCATCTCTGCTTCCCTGTATGAACCCCGTGCATCTCTGCTTCCCTGTATGAACCCCGTGCATCTCTGCTTCCCTGTATGGACCCCGTGCATCTCTGCTTCCCTGTATGAACCCCGTGCATCTCTGCTTCCCTGTATGAACCCCGTGCATCTCTGCTTCCCTGTATGAACCCCGTGCATTTCTACGTCCCTCTATGAACGCTGACATATAAATGCACAGGGTTCATACAGTGATGTTCATGTCCTGTACAAACCCCATTCATTTCTATGTCCTCTTTATGTGGCTAATGAACACTCCATGAAAAAGCAGAAACCAGCCCGTGCAGTTCGTCCACCCCCTTGCAGCCCGAGAAAACCTGCATTATACACAGCACACTAATACATATATATACAGCGTTATACACAGCGTCATACACAGCGAACATATATATATACACAGCACACTAATATATATATATATATATATATATATATATACACATATAGCGTTATACACAACACACTAATATATATATATACAGCGTTATACACAGCACACTAATATACAGTGACCCCCCCGACCTACGATAGCCCCGACATATGATCAAACCGACATACGATGGCCTCTCAGAGGCCATTGCATGTTGATGTCAGCATCGACATACGATGCTTTTTATGTCCGGGCCATCGCATTAAGTGCTATCCGGCAGCACTAAATGCTTAAGCTGCTGCCGGATAGCAGCTTAATGTTCCCCGTGTGGTGCGGTGAGTATTACTTACACCTCCACGATGCTCCGGGGTGCCCTCCGGGTCCAGCGCTGGTCTTCCGGTGACTTCTTGGCCCTCTCCGATGACGTCAATACGCTGCTGCGTGTGTCATACAATAGGAATGGCGTACGCAGCGGCGTAATGATGTCGCTACGCAGGCCCAGTAAGACCTTGCGGAAGACAGCAGAGGACCGGAGAAGACAGCAGAGGACCGGAGAAGACAGAAGAGGACCAGAGAAGACCAGGAGAGCCCAGCGGAGGCCCGGGATCACCATCGGGAGCAGTGGGGACACCATCTCGAGCGGCGGGGACAGGTGAGTACAGCTTCCTATACTTTACATTGCACGAATCCCTCAACATACGATGGATTTGACAAACGATGGCTCATTTAGAAGTTGCGGACCTTGCATTAAACTTGTAGTCTCTGAATTTAAGGAGTGATGTGCAGATCCGTCCGGATTTAGGGAAAATATTGGGTCCGGTGATGCTGCAGTGTGCTTAGGGGATGACACACTCTATAATTTAGATCATTCAGCCGTTGCCGCAAGGCTCAGGCTTAAATCACTGTGATTATTGCGATATAGGTTTTCTCTCATCAAGAGCCAGGAGAAAGAGAGCGATAAGTCGGCCGCCGCTCCCTTATATGGGCAGGGGGTGTGGCGATTCTGATTGGTCCGAACGTCTGCCATTCACCAGTACATGGTGTGATGGGATTACTGACGTAAGAGGGCCTCCAAAGGTCCTTAAGCTAAAACCATAGAGTTCACCTTGTAACATGACCCGCAGGTCCTGCAACGCTAATTGAAACAGGTAATTAACCATTTATATACAGAAATAATACTATATACATTATTCTATGGACAAATTAGAAATCTATATACTATAATAGAGCCGACTAGGGGCGGACTGACTAACAGAGATTACTAAGTCCTAGGGACTCTGGCTACAGGGACCCATAGATAAATAAGTACCGTATGAAATGCGGTACTGGGACACCACATATATATATATATATATATATATATATATATACACAGCATTAGACACAGCACACTTATATATATATATATATATATATATATATATATGTTATACAAAGCACACTAATATAATCAGCCCTGTTTGGGATACACTGGCATACACACACAAAAGGGACTACAACTCCCAGCATGTGTCATTCAGGAGTGTTCAGTCAGTGGTATAACACCAGCATGCTGCCTCTGTAGTCTCCTAGGAGTTGTAGTTCACCAACACCTATATTGTATCTTAATAGTCTCCTGGGGGTTGTAGTTCACCAACACCTCTATTGTCTTAGTAGTCTCCTGGGAGTTGTAGTCCACCAACACCTCTATTGTATCTCTGTAGTCTCCTGGGAGTTGTAGTTCACCAACACCTCTATTGTATCTTAGTCTCCTGGGAGTTGTAGTTCACCACACCTCTATTGTATCTTAGTAGTCTCCTGGGGGTTGTAGTTCACCAACACCTCTATTGTCTTAGTAGTCTCCTGGGAGTTGTAGTTCACCAACACCTCTATTGTATCTCAGTAGTCTCCTGGGGGTTGTAGTTCACCACACCTCTATTGTATCTCTGTAGTCTCCTGGGAGTTGTAGTTCACCAACACCTACATTGTATCTTAGTTGTCTCCTGGGAGTTGTAGTTCACCAACACCTCTATTGTATCTTAGTAGTCTCCTGGGGGTTGTAGTTCACCAAGACCTCTATTGTACCTTAGTAGTCTCCTGGGGGTTGTAGTTCATCAACACCTCTATTGTATCAGTATTCTCCTGGGAGTTGTAGTTCACCAACACCTATATTGTATCTCAGTAGTCTCCTGGGGGTTGTAGTTCACCAACACCTCTATTGTATCAGTATTCTCCTGGGAGTTGTAGTTCACCAACACCTCTATTGTATCTCAGTAGTCTCCTGGGGGTTGTAGTTCACCACGACTCTATTGTATCTCTGTAGTCTCCTGGGAGTTGTAGTTCACCAATACCTCTATTGTATCTCAGTAGTCTCCTGGGAGTTGTAGTTCACCAACACCTCTATTGTATCTCAGTAGTCTCCTGGGGGTTGTAGTTCACCAACACCTCTGTTGTATCTCTGTAGTCTCCTGGGGGTTGTAGTTCATACACAAGTGTTTCCCAACCAGGGTGCCTCCAGATGTTGCAAAACTACTACTCCCAGCATTCCCTGGTTGGGAAACCCTGGCATACACACATAACAGAGACTACAACTCCCAGCATGTGTCATTCAGGAGCCCCCCCTCACACATAGAAATCCTCAGCCCCGTGCAGTGCAGTCTGTCCTCCTCACACATCATTATGGAGGTGAGGAGCTGTGCACGTCCTCTCTCCCCTCTGAGATGTCCTTAGGGGGCGTGGCTTAATCCCCCCTGCTGTGTCTTCTTGTAGAGAGGGGGGGTGTGAAATGAGATTTCTGAACCTAAGGGGCGTGGCTTAATCATCTCCTGCAGACGTGCGATCTCGGCCTCTGCCCTCGCTCCTCCCTCGCTATAGCTTCGGAAAACTTCGGAGAGTGAAGGGCAGGAGCGAAAGAGCTGAGGGGAGGAGCGGTTCGGTTTTTGCATGGGTTCGGAAATCTCTCCTCCCATGTGACGCGTGGCTCCGCCTCCAAAACTCACTGCACACATAGGGCTGCCGCCGGAAAGCCTTGTGTGTATATGGTGAGCGAGGGATACGCAGCGTATTTCCGGCTGCTGCAGATTTTGCGCAGATTTTTCTGCTGTTTGTTGCCCGTAGCAACCGGTCAGAGCTCAGATTTCATATATGAATGAGCTCTGGTAAACAGAAAGCAGAGCTGTTATTGGTTGCTATGGGCAACAAAGAGAATCTTACTATAAACAATAAAGCGCCACAAACCTCCCCTGTGTTAGGCCTCATTCACACTATTAATATCTCCGGATGGAGATTCTTTCTGGAATAAGCACCAGCAAAACTGGTCGGGGCTTGGACCCCTTGGAAATGCGCCGTCTCAATTGACGGCAATGCCCTGCAGAGCGGATTCTGCCAAAAGAACGACCATTTTCATTCTTTCGGTGGAGTCTGGGGTCTGGAATTTCCGAGGGGGCACGACAGCCGTTTCTGCTGGCAGAATTTTTGGGTGATTTTTTTTTTTTTGGCTAAATTGCGCCAAATTTACTATTAAAGCGCACAGCCTTAATGGGTTACTCCACTCCCCAGCATCTGGAACATTGAGTTTCGAACACTGGGTGCGAGCTTCCGTGTTCACGCCTGCCCCCTCTGGACGTCACGCTCTGCCCCCTCAGTGAAAGTCTATGGGAAGGGGGCCGTCGCGTCCCCTTCCCACAGACTTTCATTGAGGGGGCGGGGCGTGACGTGATGTCACAAGGGGGCGGGTGTGAACACGGAAGCTCGCACCCAGTGTTTGAAACTCAATGTTCCGGACGCTGGGGAGCGGAGTCACCCTTTAATAAATATTGCTCCTTTTGAATTTTAGCCCAGATTTCGTTGCCTCCTGCCACAATGGAAAGGTTGGTCTGAAATGGAATGACTTTGCGTCATTTTTTTGGGGCCTGATGCCACTTTTTTGCGCCCTTTTGATAAAAGGCGCACATAATAAATATCGTCCACTGCATCTTAAATGGCGCACCACTGGATTTCACAGCCTTTTGAGAACAAGCATAAAATAAAAAGGCGCAAAAAAAAAAAAAAGATGCATGCAACACGATGCAAACACACACTAGTGAATGTCCCCCTTACTGTTTATGCCACACAGTAAATGCAGTAAAGAAAAAATATACCCTTTGAGGGGCATTTATCAAAACTGAACTTGCTTTTAAATCAGTTTAGATAAAAAAAAAAGTTGCGGGCAAAGTGACGTCCGTGCGCCAAATTTATCAAATGGTGCACGGACGTTGATGAATGCTGCTGAACTGCTTTGTTTAAATATCGCAGAGGCAGGCCCTATGACAATTGTATTAAAAGACGTACGGACCTTAAAGGGGTACTCCGGGGAAAAACTTTTTTTTTTTAAATCAACTGGTGCCAGAACGTTAAACAGATTTGTAAATTACTTCTATTAAAAAATCTTAATCCTTCCTTTTCTTTTTGAAACACAGAGTTGTCTGCTGACATCATGAGCACAGTGCTCTCTGCTGACATCTCTGTCCATTTTAGGAACTGTCCAGAACAGCATATGCTTGCTATGGGGATTTCCTTTTACGCTGGCAGTTCCTAAAATGGACAGAGATGTCAGCAGAGAGCACTGTGCTCGTGATGTCAGCAGAGAGCTCTGTGTTTCAAACGGAAAAGAATTTCCACTGTAGTATTCAGCAGCTAATAAGCACAGGAAGGATTAAGATTTTTTTAATAGAAGTAATTTACAAATCTGTTTAACTTTCTGGCACCAGTTGATTTAAAAAAAAAAAGTTTTTCACCGGAGTACCCCTTTAATACAATTGCCGCGTGGAGTGATATAGGGCAGGGTTGAATTGCCCTGTGATTTCCTCTGGTCCGTGCGACTTTTCTGTGACTTTTCTGCAGAAAAGTCGCACATGATAAATGACTGACCACTGCACAAAGTGATCTAATAAATCAGATCACTACGTGGTCATGAAAATTAAACAGTGTAAATGAAATGGTGCAGGAAAAGTCACATGGGACCTGTCTGCGACTTTTCCTGGGACAAATTTAGAGAGAAAAAAAAAGTATAAAATTGATAAATTCCCCTCAATGTGAGAATTGTGTTTTTTAATGACTTTACAACCCAGAGAACATAAAGCGACCAAAGACTCCAATCTACCCCTAAAATGGTGCCTATAAAATATGTAGATCATGGCGCCAAAAAAAAAAAACAGCCCTTCGGCTGTCCAGGCATTCTGGGAGTTGTAGTTTTGCAACAGCCGGAGGCACCCTGGTTGGGAAACACTGTTGCATATGAACATGGCCTCAAGCAGGGTTCCAGCTGTTGCAAAACTTTAGTTCAGGGCATGATGGGAGTTGTAGTTGTGCAACGACTGGTGAGCCACAGGTTGATGAACACTACCTTAAAGTATCTGAATGTGTATATATATATATATATATATATATATATATATATATATATATATATATATATATATATATTGGAGCTAGACAGCTAGTGGTAAAAATGCATACAGATATAGATAGATAGATATGAGATAGATAGATATATATGAGATAGATAGATAGATAGATAGATAGATAGATATGAGAGAGATAGATAGATATGAGATAAATAGGTAGATATGAGATAGATAGATATGAGATAGATAGATATGAGATAGATAGATAGATATGGCAGATAGACATGATAGATATGAGATATGTAGATATGACAGATAGACATGATAGATATGAGATATATAGATATGACAGATAGACATGATAGAAATGAGATATATAGATATTACAGATAGACATGATAGAAATGAGATATATAGATATTACAGATAGACATGATAGATATGAGATATATAGATATTACAGATAGACATGATAGATATGAGATATATAGATATGACAGATAGACATGATAGATATGAGATATATAGATATGACAGATAGACATGATAGATATGAGATATATAGATATGACAGATAGACATGATAGATATGAGATATATAGATATGACAGATAGACATGATAGAAATGAGATATATAAATATTACAGATAGACATGATAGACATGATAGATATGAGATATATAGATATGACAGATAGACATGATAGATATGAGATATATAGATATTACAGATAGACATGATAGATATGAGATATATAGATATTACAGATAGACATGATAGATATGAGATATATAGATATTACAGATAGACATGATAGACATGAGATATATAGATATTACAGATAGACATGATAGATATGAGATATATAGATATGACAGATAGACATGATAGATATGAGATATATAGATATTACAGATAGACATGATAGATATGAGATATATAGATATTACAGATAGACATGATAGACATGAGATATATAGATATTACAGATAGACATGATAGATATGAGATATATAGATATTACAGATAGACATGATAGATATGAGATATATAGATATGACAGATAGACATGATATTTATACACTATCTAAATATATCTACAATATAGGAGGTGCCGCAGCAGTACCGTAGCTGTGGTGACTGCACATTTCCACCACTAGGTGGAGCCTTTGCGCCGTGTCAAAGTTGTAACTCCTCCAAAACGCGTCCGTCGCGGCTTCCGTACTTTGCGCAGGCTCGTGGGATCTCGGGCAAAGATGGCGGTCATTATCCTCTGCAGGGCGGCCGGTGCCCGGGCAATGTCACGTAAGTCATACGGGTGGAAGAGACACACGGCCGTCCTCATGTACATTCCGCAGCGTAAACGCTCCTTTCTGTAGGACTACAAGTCCCAGCAGGTTTCCAGGTGTCCGCTAGAGCTTGTGACAGGTCACGACTGTTTGTCCTGGTTAAAGTGCATTGCTGGGACTTCTAGTTCTAACCCAGCTGACCGTTCCAGGTTCACTTCCTGATAACCCCATAGTATGTCACGTGATCAGGTTTGCACTCAAGTTGCTGGAAGGTTCTGCATTAGGGAATTTGCGCCCCCTTTTTTTCGTATGTTTTTTTCCAGCAGATGTAACTTTTTTACTTTGTCATTGACTAAGCCGAATGCTTTTTTTTCTTTTCTTGTCTTTTCGGTATGAGTTGTACTTTTTAGTGTCCCCCTTTAAAATTTACCATTTAAAGGGGTACTCCCCTGGAAAACATTTTTTTATTTTAATCGACTGGTTCCAGAAAGTTAAACAGATTTGTAAATTACTTCTATTTAAAAATCTTAATCCTTCCAGTACTTATCAGCTGCTGTATGCTACACAGGAAGTTCTTTTCTTTTTGAATTTCCTTTCTGCCTGACCACAGTGCTCTCTGCTGACACCTCTGTCCATTTTAGGAACTGTCCAGAGAAGGAGCAAATCCCCATAGCAAACCTCTCCTGCTCTGAACAGTTCCTAAAATGGACTGAGGTGTCAGCAGAGAGCACTGTGGTCAGACAGAAAGGAAATTCAAAAAGAAAAGAACTTCCTCTGTAGTATTCAGCAGCTAATAAGTACTGGAAGGATTGGGATTTTTTTAATAGAAGTAATTTACAAATCTGTTTAACTTTCTGACACCAGTTGATTTAAAAGAAAATGTTTTCCAGTGGAGTACCCCTTTAATGCAGTGCTCCCCTGCCTGCAAACTACTACAGCCATTGTGTCCTGACAGCCTTCGACATGATGATGGGAGTTGTCGTTTTTGATACTGCTGTATTGTGAAACAAAAAATGTTTTAAATATATACATATATGTATAACTTGACCTGACGTTTGTTCTAGTGAGGAAGGGGTTAAAGAGTACGGTCACTTACATATAGTTGACTTACACACGTAGCCGAGTCACATTGTACATTACTTTATCATTTTACAGCCTGTATTATATTCCAGAGCCGCATTTAGAGGGGTATTCCAGGAAAAAACTTTATATATATATATATATATATATATATATATATATATATATATATATATTAGGGATGTAAGAAAAAATCGATTCTCGCGATAATCGCGATTTTTCATTTGCCGATACAGAATCGATTCAAAATATTTTTGAATCGATTCTTTTAGGGATGTGGAATTTTTAATAAAACGCACTTTATCTTACCTGCCAACGAGCCCCCGGAGCTCCGGTACAGGTGTTCGGTCCCCGGGCTGTATTCTTCTTACTTCCTGTTAGTCCGGCACGTCACACGGAGCTTCAGCCTATCACTGGCCGCAGCGATGTCCCGCCTCCGCTGGTGATAGGCTGAAGCTCCATGTGACGTGCCGGGCTAACAGGAAGTAAGAAGAATACAGCCCGGGGACCGAACGCCTGTACCGGAGCTCCGGGGGCTCGTTGGCAGGTAAGATAAAGTGCGTTTTATTTTATTTTGCAGCCCGGACGGGATAACATGAGAAAAGTGAGCACCGGAGTACTAGATCGCCACTGTCAAAGCTGACAGCGGCATCTATTGGGATCTATGAATGCTCCCAGGTGGGCGATATATCGCGATGTATCGTCACCTAGACGGTATCGCGATATATCGGGATATATCGAATCGCCACACTGGTATCGCGATTCGAATCGAATCGCCAAATTCTTGGCGATTCACACCCCCTAATATATATATATATATATATATATATATATATATATATATATATATATATATATATATATATATATAACTGGCTCCAGAAAGTGAAACAGATTTGTAAATTACTTCTATTAAAAATCTTAATCCTTACAGTACTTATGAGCTTCTGAAGTTGAGTTGTTCTTTTCTGTCTAAGTCCTCTCTGATGACACGTGTCTCGGGAAACGCCCAGTTTAGAAGCAAATCCCCATAGCAAACCTCTTCTAAACTGGGCGTTTCCCGAGACAGGTGTCATCAGAGAGCACTTAGACAGAAAAGAACAACCTTAACTTCAGAAGCTCATAAGTACTGAAAGGATTAAGATTTTTTAATAGAAGTAATTTACAAATCTGTTTAACTTTCTGGAGCCAGTTGATTATATAAAAAAAAAAAGTTTTTTCCTGGATAACCCCTTTAAAGACTTCAGAGCTGAAATCTCCCAGAATTCCCTGCACTGATTATTTACATATTGGGAAATGGATTGTGTACATCGGTGGCTTCCCAACTGTGGACCTCCAGCTGTTGCAAAACTACAACTCCCAGCATGCCTTGACAGCCAACGGCTGTCCAGGCATGCTGGGAATTGTAGTTTTGCAACAGCCAAAGGAGCCATCCCTGCCCTAAAGGGTTTCTCCTGTTGATGCCCTGTGGGGGGGGGTATTGGGCTGCATGATTTATTGCAAAAATAATCGGATTGTGGTAGATATGCAACTTGCGATTACTGAGATAATGTGCCCTCAAAATCCGGCAAATATTATATTGCATTTGAATTTCAATGACACCCCGGCCTCAGACCCTGCGCCCGTCAAACTTTATTTATTTATTTTTTTGTTTCTTTAAAGGGGTTATCCAGGAAAAAACTTTTGTATATACAGTATATATGTGTCAACTGGCTCCAGAAAATTAAGCAGATTTGTAAATTACTTCTATAAAAAAAAATCTTAATCCTTTCAGTACTTATGAGCTGCTGAAGTTGAGTTGTTCTTTTCTTTCTAAGTGCTCTCTGATGACACGTGTCTCGGGAACTATCCAGAGTAGAAGCAAATCCCCATAGCAAACCTCTTCTACTCTGTGCAGTTCCCGAGACAGACAGAGATGTCAGCAGAGAGCACTGTTGTCGGACAGAAAAGAACAACTTAACTTCAGCAGCTGATAATTATTGGAAGGATTAAGATTATTTTTTTTTTTTATAGAAATAATTTACAAATCTGTTTAACTTTCTGGTGCCAGTTGAGATATATATATATATATATATATATATATATATATATATATATATATATAATTTTTTTCTTAAAATTCCCCTTTTAAGTTTGACGGCTGTCATTTTGACGTGGCGCAATGGGCATTCCCCTTTGATAGGTGGAAGAATACAACTTTAGATTTATAAACCTACTCCATTTTGTTTGGGACACAGACAAACTCAGCACTGCTCCCTGGCAGGGAGTTTGTCTCTGTCCCGGCTGCAGTCTGAGATATAGGACTCCAGAATGAGTCTGAAATCTATAAAAAATAAATAAATAAAAAGGACTGGTAGGGAGACCTCTAGTGGTCATTTTTTCAAAGTGGAAAATTAAATAGAAAGAAGCATATTTTTTTAATAACATGCAATTGTAAAGTTATTCTGCATACATTAATCTATAATATATCAAAAGTTTTTTGGATGAAAGGTCCCCTTTAAATTTTTCCGAAGATTCCCATTTACAGTTATCCAGTTTGTTGCCGTCCCTGTCATGTCTGGAACTCTGTCCTTACATATATTATGATTATGTCCCTTTTTATATCTCTTCTGTCTTTTTTCCCTTTGTCTTAGGGTCACAGATCCCGTCGCTGGCCGCCTCCGTTCCCGTGGCGTTGCAGCAGAGGAGCACACATCATGCTGTCATCTCCCATGGGAAGCCTGGGCGCTCCGCTGTCAGCGGGGTGGTGGCCACAGTGTTTGGCGCTTCCGGATTCCTGGGGCGATATGTTGTCAACAGGCTAGGTACAGTCCTCTGTGTGTCACTACCCTCATGTATCCACAAGGGGGCACTGTTTGCCTTTCTTATAGCAGAATCTAATGGCCTGATTTAGTTTTCTTATTACTAATTGCAAACATATTAAAGGAAAACTGTCACATGATCACTCCCGCACTAACCACAGGTACTGACGGGTAGTGCGGGGGGCGCTGATTCCTATGATCCCTACCTTGCCCGGATCCGTGCGGCCTTTCGCCCCCAATCTTAGTTTTTCTATATATGCAAATGTGTCTGTAACTGGCACGGGCGGGGGTTTTAGGAGCCTAGTGGCAATGTGACATCAGCGCCACCCGCTTATGAATATTCATCCCCCTCCCTCCGGCTCGCTCTCTCCCCGCCACTCCTAACTGGTCTTCACTGCGCATGCGGTGGGAAGAGCTGGAGGGAGGGGGGGATGAATATTCATAAGCGGGTGGCACTGACATCACAGTGCCACTAGGCTCCTAAAACCCCGCCCGTGCCAGTTACAGACACATTTGCATATATAGAAAAACTAAGATTGCGTGCCAAAGGCCGCACGGATCCGGGCAAGGTAGGGATCATAGGAATCAGCGCCCCCCGCACTACCCGTCAGTACCTGTGGTTAGTGCGGGAGTGATCATGTGACAGTTTTCCTTTAATGGTCTATTCACACGTACAGTATTCTGCGCCGATTTCAATGTAAACGGAATCACTGAACACAGCTTGAAATCCTGCACGTCAAATCTGCGCAGAATACTGTACGTGTGAATAGACCATAAAGGGGTATTCCGGCTTTATACATCTTATCACCTATCCAAAAGACAGGGGACAAGATGTATGATCGCAGGGTCCCGCTGCTGGGGACCCCCGTGATCTCAGTGCCGCCCTCTCCATTCTGTGCCGAGCGCTGACTCCGAGACATTACGTCCCGGACACGCCCCCTCCCATAGACATGAATGGAGGGGGCGTGGCCGTGATGCCACGTCTCAGTCTTGGAGGCAGCGCCTGGAACAGAATGCTGGAGGCTGCACCGAGATCTTGGGGGTCCCCAGCAGCGGGACCCCTGCGATCATACATCTTGTCCCCTTTCCTTTGGATAGGGGATAAGATTTATAAAGCCAGAATACCCCTAAGTTGTGAGAAATTTAAAGGGGTTTTCTAGGATTAAAAATAACATGGCAGCTTCCGGGGGTAGGACTACATCTGTCCATGGGCTGCGTCTGGTATTGCACATTAACAACCACACACAACCTATTTCTAGTTATCTCCAGGAAAGCTTATTGACAGCCAATACAGCCACCGTGACCGTTCTCTCAGAGGTTTGTACCCACCTTTGCTTGATTCGGGATTCTGAGGCAGCCATATTGATTGTTATCCAATTTTCCTATTAAGGGCCTATTCACACGTACAGTACAGGATTTGAAGCTGTGCTCAATCATATAGTTTACATTGAAATCTGCAGCATCAAATCTAATATGCTCAGGATACTGTACAAGTGAATTGACCCTTAACTGAAGCCATATTGGTTGTCAACTGGTCTAAATTGTTACATATCAGATCGGTTGGGGGCTGATTTGGCATTCCCGACTATCAGCTGACTAAAAGAGCAGCAGTTCTTGTCCAAGCGCATGCAGCCCCCTTTAAAGGGATACTCCACTGGAATACATTTTTATTTTAAATCAACTGGTGCCAGAAAGTTAAACAGATTTGTAAATTACTTCTGTTTAAAAATCTTAATCCTTCCAGTACTTATCTGCTGCTGTATGGTCCACAGGAAGTTCTTTTGTTTTTTCATTTCCTTTCTGTCTGACCACAGTGTTCTCTGCTGACACCTCTGTCCGTGTCAGGAACTGTGCAGAGCAGGATAGGTTTGCTATGGAGATTTGCTTGTACTCTGGACAGTCGCTAAAATGGACAGAGGTGTCTGCAGAGAGCACTGGGGTCAGACAGAAAGGAAATTCAAAAAGAAAAAAACTTCCTCTGGAACATACAGCAGCTGATAAGTACTGGAAGGATTAAATGGGCACTGTCAGATATAAAAACTTTTGATATGTTGTAAAGCATGCAAAACCAATATGTTTTGCAATTTCTTTCATTAAAAAATCCAGTATTTCATACTGGAAAATCCAGTAAAAAAACTGCCTCCTGTCATACATACCAGTCTGGCTGTGTCCACTCGTCATCACCTACGTCATGGACACACTTCATGATTGACAGGTCTGCAGATCTAAAGCTGCTGTGATCGGCTCCTCACTGTCTGTGTTTACTTCACAGTCTCCTGTGTGAGGAGAAGGGGGGCGGGGCGGGAGTACACTGCTGCCTGTGAGCAGATGATGAAATAAGCTGGTGGCGGAAGATGGGGACTGAATGGAGGATTTTTTGTTTAACCCCTTAACGACCGAGGACGTAAATGTACGTCCTGGTGTTGCGGTATTTAGCGATGCTCGGATCATGTGCGGCTGGTCCCGGCTGCTGATAGCAGCCAGGGACCCACCGGTAATGGCAAACATCCGAGATCGCCTGGATGTCTGCCATTAACCCCTCAGATGTTGTGATCAATACAGATCACTGCATCTGCAGGAATGCATCAAGAAATATGGATGATCGGATCGCCCGCAGCGCTGCCGCAGTGATCAGATCATCCAGAACGGCGCACGGAGGTCCCCTCACCTGCCTCCGACGCCTTCAACGAGTCTTCTGCTCTGGTCTGAGATCGAGGAAACCAGAGCAGATCATCACTGATAACACTGATCAGTGCTATGTCCTATGCATAGCAGTGAACAGTATTAGCAATCAAAGGATTGCTATAAATTGTCCCCTGTGGAGCCTATTAAAGTGTAAAAATAAATGTAAAAAAAAAGTTTAAAAAAATATTTAAAAAATGTGAAAAATCCCCTCCCCCAATAAAAATGTAAAATGTCCTTTTTTCCCATTTTATCCCCATTAAGTGTAAAAAAATAAAATTAATTAATACACATATTTGGTATCAACGCATACGTAAATGTCTGAACTATTAAAATGTAATGTTATTGATCCCGTACAGTGAATGGCGTGAACATTACAAAAAAAGTGCAAAATTGCTGCTTTTTTGTCATATTTTATAAAAAATAAAAAAATAATGTATCAAAGTTTTATATACACAAATGTGGTATCGATAAAAAGTACAGATCATGGCGCAAAAAATGAGCCCTCATACCGCCTCTTACGGTATATGGAAAAATGAGGCCGTCAAAATAGAGGGACTTTAAACGTATTTGGTTAAAAAGTGTGCGTTTTTTTTTTTTTTTTAAGCACAACAATAATAGAAAAGTATGTAATAATGGGTATCATTTTAATCGTAGTGACCCACAGAATAAAGAACACATGTCATTTTTACCGTAAATTGTACGGCGTGAAAATGAAACCTTCCAAAATCTACAAAATTGCGGTTTTCATTTTAATTTCCCCACACAAATAGTATTTTTTTTTGGGTTGCGCCATACATTTTACGGTAAAGTGAGTGATGGCATTACAATTGAGAACTGGTTGCGCAAAAAACAAGCCCTCATACTAGTCTGTGCATGAAAATATAAAAGAGTTACGATTTTTAGAAGATGAGGAGGAAAAAACGAAAATGCTAAAATAAAATTGGCCTGGTCCTTAAGGGGTTAAAAAGTAAGTGTCCCTGCATGTATGTGTGTGGGGATATATATGTATGTGTGTAAATCTGTGTTGTCTAGGGAATGTGCATGTGTATGATTAAATGAAAGTCAATGGGGGAGATTTATGAAAACCTGTCCAGAGGAAAAGTTGCTGAGTTGCCCATAGCAACCAATCAGATCGCTTCTTTCATTTTTCAGAGGCCTTTTCAAAAATGAAAGAAGCGATCTGATTGGTTGCTATGGGCAACTTATTTTCTGATAAATCTCCCCTAAAGTGTGTGTGTGTCTAATACCGGGGGACTACAATCATATGCCTCCAGCTGTTGCAAAACTACAACTTCCAGCATGCCTACACAGCCAAATGATGTGTGGGCATGCTGGGAGTTCTAGTTTTACAACAGTAGGAGGCATATGATTGTAGTCCTCCTGTATTAGACACACACTTTAGGGGAGATTTATCAGAAAATAAGTTGCCCATAGCAACCAATCAGATGCCTCCAGCTGTTGCAAAACTACAACTCAAAGGATGTGTGGGCATGCTGGGAGCTGTAGTTTTGCAAAAGCTGTAAGCACACAGTGGGTAGAGAATAAAACCAGAAAGGAAAGGGTTACAGATGCTCGCTCCCCAGACCAGTGACTGAGGAGAGTGAGGGAGGGGGAGTGGTTATCACCTGAGGAGAAGAAAGAGACCCGCCCCCCTGCTGCTGGTTGACAACATTATGGTAATTCTGAGAGAAATATAGGTCATAGACACATAGGATGAGATACTGAGCAACATATAACAGTTTATTATTTTTTTTAATTTTTTTTGGGTGATCTGACAGGTACGCTTTAAGATTTTTAAATAGAAGTAATTTACAAATCTGTTTAACTTTCTAGCACCGGTTGATTGAAAAAAAAAAATAATAATTTCCGCTGGAGTACCCCCTTAAACCGCTGATCAAAAAGGTGCCATGTAGCGGCCTCCCCCACTGATCAGAAATTGGTGGCCTATCCTACAGAATTAGCCATCTATTTTTACTGCTGATTCCTTTTCACACCCCATCTTCCATGTAGTTGACAGCACTTTTAATTGTGATTTCAGGACGTA
Organism: Hyla sarda; assembly: GCF_029499605.1. Taxonomy (NCBI): domain Eukaryota; kingdom Metazoa; phylum Chordata; class Amphibia; order Anura; family Hylidae; genus Hyla; species Hyla sarda. The sequence goes on along the minus strand of NC_079192.1, from coordinate 395,265,306 downwards.
TTGGCTCCCAGGTTGTCGTACCCCACAGATGTGACCCATATGACGTCATGTATCTCCGACCTATGGGAGACCTGGGCCAGTTACAGTTCATGGTAAGTGTCTATAGTCACTTTTCCTAAAGACGAACTACAATAAATTATAGAAAGGTTGTCCAGGATTAGTAAGACATGGCTGCTTTCTTCCAAAAATAGCGCTGCGCCTGTCTATGGGTTGTGTCTGGTATTGCTTGGTTGAAGAATACCTGTCATTCATATGAACTTTTGACAAGTCTCAGAGACTTGCAGTAGCATGCTACACTCCCTAACACAGCGTTTCCCAACCAGGAGCCTCCAGCTGTTGCAAAACTACAACTCCCAGCATGCCCAGACAGCCGAAGGCTGTCTGAGCATGCTGGGAGATGTAGTTTTGCAACAGCTGGAGGCACCCTGGTTGGCAAACACAGCAGTAATGTCTTACTAAGGCAGTCTTTCCCAACCAGGGTGCCTCCAGCTGTTGCAAAACTACAACTCCCAGCATGCCCATATAGCCAAAGGCTGTCTGGGCATGCTGGGAGATGTAGTTTTGCAACAGCTGGAGGCACCCTGGTTGGCAAACACAGCAGTAATGTCTTACTAAGGCAGTCTTTCCCAACCAGGGTGCCTCCAGCTGTTGCAAAACTACAACTCCCAGTATGCCCAGACAGCTGAACTGGAGGCACCCTGGTTGGGAAACACTACAGTAATGTCTTATTAAGGCAGTGTTTCCCCACCAGGGTGCCTCCAGCTGTTGCAAATCTACAACTCCCAGCATGCCCTGTCTGAACATGCTGGGAGATGTAGTTTTGCAACAGCTGGAGGCACCCTGGTTGGGAAACACTGCAGTAATGTCTTACTAAGGCAGTCTTTGCCAACCAGGGTGCCTCCAGCTGTTGCAAAACTACAACTCCCAGCATGCCCATATAGCCAAAGGCTGTCTGGGCATGCTGGGAGATGTAGTTTTGCAACAGCTGGAGGCACCCTGGTTGGCAAACACAGCAGTAATGTCTTACTAAGGCAGTCTTTCCCAACCAGGGTGCCTCCAGCTGTTGCAAAACTACAACTCCCAGTATGCCCAGACAGCTGAACTGGAGGCACCCTGGTTGGGAAACACTACAGTAATGTCTTATTAAGGCAGTGTTTCCCCACCAGGGTGCCTACAGCTGTTGCAAATCTACAACTCCCAGCATGCCCTGTCTGAACATGCTGGGAGATGTAGTTTTGCAACAGCTGGAGGCACCCTGGTTGGCAAACACTGCAGTAATGCTACAACTCCCAGCATGCCCATATAGCCGAAGGCTGTCTGGGCATGCTGGAAGATGTAGTTTTGCAACAGCTGCAGGCACCCTGTTTGGGAAACGTTGCCCTAACACTTAGCGATCTCCGCCCTGCAGACCCCTTTTAAGTCTAGAGGGCCGTCCTGTAAAGCCGGACAGAAATCACTGTGAACACGATTGTTCTAATGATCAGTGGGACCCCGACCGATCAAAACTTTTGACATGCCTCTGTGATGTTAAAAGTTTTTATAAATCACAGGTATGCTTGAAAGGGGTTTTCCAGGAAAAAACTTTTTTATATATATCAACTGGCTCCAGAAAGTTAAACAGTTTTGTAAATTTCTTCTATTAAAAAATCTTAATCCATACAGTACTTTTGAGCTTCTGAAGTTAAGGTTATTCTTTTCTGTCTAAGTGCTCTCTCTGACACGTGTCTCGGGAAACGCCCAGTTTAGAAGAGGTTTGCTATGGGGATTTGCTTCTAAACTGGGTGGTTCCCGAGACATGCGTCATCAGAGAGCACTTAGACAGAAAAGAACAACCTTAACTTCAGAAGCTCATAAGTACTGAAAGGATTAAGATTTTTTAAAAGAAGTAATTTACAAATCTGTTTAACTTTCTGGAACCAGTTGATATATAAAAAAAAGTTTTTTTCCTGGATAACCCCTTTAAGCTGCAGTACCTCACACAACCTGTGGACAGTGGTGGTGCTGTTTTAGGAAGCAAGCAGCCGTGTTTTTCTAATCCTAAACAACACCTTTACATTTTATTTGCAGATTTTAGAGATCTGCCCCTTCCAGTCTTCTGTGTTTTGTCCGTGTAGACAGTATGGCCTCCATAGTTTTTCTTTTTGGGTGTACATGTTCTGGAACATATTGGGGGCAACTTATCATTGATTTTACCCAATGGGTAAAAAAAAAAAGTGCCAGAATTTTATTGAAACTCATTTAGACTTATTCAAGAAAACAACTTAAAGGTAACGTAGCACGGTTAGCTTTAAGCAGTGGTCAATGTTTTATTTTTTTACTGCGACTTTTAAAAATTTTGGCAACATTTTTAAGTTTTCTGTTTTAGTTGTGTTTTAAAAAGCTGCCACTAGGTGTCTCCCTACTTGTTCAGAGCACGTCCCCCCCCCCCCCATCTCTTGCACAGACTTTGGACTCCTGCTGGCCTGGCAGAAGTCCAAAATCAGGAAATGCAGTCTGGAGTGCTGAGAGGGTGTGTGTGCAGCCTTAGCCAATCATAGCTCATCTCACACTGAACTGCTCTGGGCTGTGTGTAGCAGAGTGGGGGAGGAAGTTTTCCCCTGTATGGCTTCAGATGATGTCACGCCTGCTGGGAAACGCCCCTTGCCGGTCTGTGAATCTGACTGAGACTGAGCAGAAAATACAGAGCAATATCAAGGTAGAAAACTAAAAAAATTATAAAATTTCTAAATAACAAAATTAAAAAATGTATTTTCTGTCACAAGCACAGTGCTCTCTGCTGACACCTCTGTTCATTTTAGGTACCGTCCAGAGCAGCATATGTTTGCTATGGGGATTTTCTCCTGCTCTGGACAGTTCCTGACATGGGCAGAGGTGTCAGCAGAGAGCACTTGTGACAGAAAAGAAATCCAAAAAGAAAAGAACTTCCGCTAATAAGTATTGGAAGGATTAAGATTTTTTTTTTTTTTTTTTTTTTTTTTTTAATAGAAGTAATTTACAAATCTGTTTAACTTTCTGGCACCAGTTGATTTAAAAGAAAAAAAAAAAAAAAAGCTTTTCCACCGGAGATTCATGAAGAATGTGCACCTGTTTGTTAAACGTACACATGACGTACACCCAAACTAATGGGGGTAAAAAAGAACTTAATTTACACAATGATAAATTATTTTTTCAGGAATGGGATCCAAGAAACAGAGAGTCCACCAGACGGGCCCTGCAGCATTCCCATGTGGTGATCAACCTGGTGGGGAAGGAATGGGAGACGAGGTAAGAGATTATGGATCTTGGTCACTTCCATGCTAGAAGCCGCCATCTCCTCCACTTGTCATTGTGCAGCCTCCTCTATAGACCTAAAACACGCAGGGGGAGATTCATCAAAACCTGTGCAGAGGAAAAGTTGCCCAGTTGCCCATAGCAACCAATCAGATCCCTCATTTTGTAGACACCAAAAAAAAAAAAACAGGTCCTCCAATGTGGTGACGGGATTGAGATCGCAGGACACCCACGTAATAGGAAGTGAGGTTTATTCACCCATGATGCAACGCGTTTCACAGATAGACTGCTTCATCAGCCATACTCGGGTGAGTACGGACACACAATATATAGTCTAGAGATGAGCGAATTTACAGTAAATTCGATTCGTCACGAACTTCTCGGCTCGGCAGTTGATGACTTTTCCTGCATAAATTAGTTCAGCTTTCCGGTGCTCCGGTGGCCTGGAAAAGGTGGAGACTCTTTCCTAGGACTGTATCCACCTTTTCCAGCCCACCGGAGCACCTGAAAACTGAACTAATTTATGCAGGAAAAGACATCAACTGCCAAGCCGAGATGTCCGTGACGAATCGAATTTACCGTGAGTTCGCTCATCTCTAATATAGACGTTTCAGGTTAACCCTTCAAGGGACACCCTTAGCCCCGAATGCACGTTTTCGCCCTGTTGCTTCGTCAGGGGGCGTGACACGCCCCCTGACGAAGCAACAGGGCGAAAACGTGCGTTTGGGGCTGAGGTTGTCCCTTTGTTAGCATTGTTACACTTGGCCGAGTGTAACTAGATACGGTAAGCGCTTCTTTACATTTAGCCCTTACCTTGAATCTACGGTATCGCACTACGGAGCGTTGCCTATCATTTTAGTACTCATTTTGCAGAGGCCTTGTTAAAAATGAAAGACGCGATCTGATTGGTTGCTATGGGCAACTCAGCAACTTTTCCTCTGGACAGGTTTTAATAAATTCCCCCCCATAGACTGCAAATACAACTTAAGTCCCCCAAGATCTGCTCTCTGGGGCTGAACTGCTGAAGATTTCTGGTTTTAAATTTTTTTTCCCCCCTTCCTTTAGGAATTTCAGCTTCGAGGACGTGTTTGTCAACATCCCAAAAGACATTGCATCGTTGGCTCGAGAGGCCAGCGTAGAGAAGTTTATCCACGTCTCTCATCTTAATGCTGACATGAGAAGCCCCTCGAAGTTATTGAGGAACAAGGTAAATAAAGCTTTTAAAGGGGTACTCCGCTGATTTTTTTAAAATTTTTTTTATTACTTCTATATAAAAATCTTAATCCTTCCAGGACTTATCAGCTGCTATTTGCTCCACAGGAAGTTCTTTTCTTTTTGAATTTCCTTTCAGTCTGACCACAGTGCTCTCTGCTGACACCTCTGTCCATTTTAGGAACTGTCCAGAGTAGGAGCAAATCCCCATAGCAAACCTCTCCTGCTCTGGACAGTTCCTAAAATGGACAGAGGTGTCGGCAGAGAGCACTGTGGTCAGACAGAAAGGACATTCAAAAAGAAAAGAACTTCCTGTGAAGCAAAGAGCAGCTGATAAGTACTGGAAGGATAACAATTTTTATATAGAAGTCATTTACAAATCTGTTTACTTTCTGGCACCAGTTGATTGAAATTTTTTTTTTTCCAGCGTAGTACCCCTAAATGTACCGAGCGCTGTTTTCGCACTGTGGGGGGTGGCCACGCCCCTCGTGATGCCACGGCCACGTCCCCTTAATGCATACGACAGTCACACCCCCTCCCTTAGATATGCATTATGGGGATGTGGTTGTGACATCACGAGGGGCGTGGCCGACCCCCACAGTGCGAAAACAGTGCTCGGAACATTTAGTTCCGAATTCTGGCCAGTGGGGTACCCCTTAAATGCCTGCTAAGTGTTAAGAATGTTTTTTTGTTATAAATTGTGCTATAAAAATACTGTGAATAACTTCATATTGTACCATTTGACAATCTGGAGTTATCTATACCTAATAATAGTTGTATTGAAGGGTGGACTGGTGTGCCAGTTATCAGGAAGGCTGGGTTCATGCCACGTTTTTGCTATACAGTTCCCGTTTACATTTTCAGTTTGAAAACCGTACGGAACCGTATTGAAAACCGTACGCATTGACTCTCCATTGAAAACCGGATGCCAGAAGATGCATCTGGTTGTGTCCGTTTTGTGTCTTGAACGCTTTTGCACGTTTTTTTTCCCCGTACCCAAAACCGAAGCCTACCACGGTTTTTGGTCCGGGTGGAAAACCGTATTGAAACGTATGGGAGCGGCGCGTCTTGACCCCCGATCGAAGCTAGAGCCATCACGCCCCTTTCATATATCTCTATCGGAGAGCCGAAGATAGCCAAACAGCTCTCCCATAGAGATATTTGTAGGGGGTGCGGCTGCCCCCTCTCTGCGCGGGGGGTTGTAATGCTCCGCTCCGGGGAGTTCCTCAGTGCAGGAGACTGGGGAGGGGGGCAGTACTCAGACAGCCCCCAATCTAGAACATATCCCCTATCCTGTGAATAGGAGCAAATTTTTTTTTTTTTTAAATCTTTTTTTATTTATTTATTTATTTTTTATTATTATTATTTTTGGTATGACGCATCTCCTTTTAAGCAACAATTTAATTTTTTTAATAGCACCAATCCATTTAGAATAAAGAGAGCAATGAGTTTTGTTCTATTGGTTATATCAGTGTTTCCCAACCGGGGTGCCTCCAGCTGTTGCAAAACTACAACTCCCAGCCTTTGGCTGTCTGGGCATGCTGGAAGTTGTAGTTTTGGAACAGCTGGAGGCACCCTGGTTGGGAAACACTGGGTTATGTGTTATAGAATCATCCTTTCTGTTAACTTACTTGTTGTTGCTTTGATATTAGGCAGTGGGAGAGGAAGCGGTGAGAGAGGCTTTTCCTGACGCTGTCATCCTGAAGCCTGCTGAGATTTTCGGTCGGGAGGACAAGTTCCTCAATTATTATGCAAGTATGTAAATTTTTTGCAGTTTTGTAATTACTGTGCAGAATCATTTAGGGTAAGGGTAGGATCACACCTAACGGATCCGCAGCGCGGTTTTTAACGCTGAGGATCCGCCGGTGACCCAACCCATGTTGTGCCTCCTGCTGTTAACCAAACCACCCACCCCGCAGCACCGCCCCCTGGCCTGCTCGCATCAGCAATCCGCAGCTACAAGTTTCCACACTGGGGGTCTGCGAGTCGCCGAGTGCACTCAGATATCGCAGTGTAGCTGCTATAACATTATATTTTTATAGTTCGGACACTTACTCACGCGGCGATACCACATATGTTTATTTTTATTATTAAATACATTTTTTTTTTTTTTTAAATAGGATAAGGGGGGGGGGGGGGTGATTCAAACTTTTATTAGGGAAGGGGTTAAATAACATTAACAATTTTTTTTACACTTTTTTTTTTTTGTTGGGCAATGTTATAGCCCCAATAGAGTACTATAACATGCAGTACCTTGATTGCAGACTCTGATCAATGCTATGCCATAGCATTGCATTGATCAGTGTTATCGGCGCTCTGCTGCTCCAGCCTGGATCTCAGGCATGGAGCAGCAGAACGACGATCGGACGGCGGGACTGTCCTCTCAGCTTTTCGAGATGCCGAGATTTCACGTCGGCGGTCCCGAACAGCCCACCGAGCTAACAGGCAACCCTGCTCTCCCGTTTTAGACACTGCGGTCAACTTTGATCGCTGCGTCTAAAGGGTTAATACCAGACATCAGCCCGATCGGCGATGTCTGGTATTAGCCGCGTGTCCTGGCTGCTGATAGCAACCGGGACCTGCCGGGTGTGAAGGATATTTAACCCCTTAACGACCACGAGCGTATTTTTTACGTTTGTGGCCGGCTCCCGTTATGTGAAGCGCGCTCAGGAGCTGAGCGCGCTTCACATAACCGGAGCCGGCCACGAGTGTAAATATACGCTCGTGGTCGTTAAGGGGTTAAATATCCTGGGATATCTCATGGCCAAAAGGCACTGAATAAAAAAAAAAAAAAAAAAAAAAAAAGGTAAAGATGGGTATAAGCAGTGTCACCATCACCTATTGGCCCACACCTACAGGTCAGTGTGGGTGACTTTTTGCAGATTCCATTTATGAGGTACTAATAGTTGTCCACGTTGGGCATCTCCTCTGGGCCTACACTGATCAAACAAATGAGCGCCGGGCGTAACAAGAGAGGACTGCGCAATTTTCTCTGTGATCGAGCAGAATGGTTTATGTACCGCACCCTGCAGGATCTGAGCAGGAGGGGTTGTGGCTCTGCTTTATTTTGCTAAAATTCCATCTAACTATGGTCATTTACATTATTTTGTGAATTGTTTTCCTTCTGTGCAGACATGCGGTGGTTTGGAGGCGTGCCGCTGATATCTCTTGGTCAGAAGACGGTGAAGCAACCCATTTATGTGAGTAGCCATAAGTCAGCACGAGCATTCTGACATGTAGACCCTGGGACCAATGTCACTTTTGGATTCTCTAGATCGCTGGTAGATGAGTTTGGCTCACGAATTATTACTTGTCATACAGCTGCATAATAACGCAGATTTTCTATTTGCAGGTAGTGGACGTCGCCAAGGCTATCGTCAATGTTATCAAAGACCCAGACTCTGCAGGAAAGACTTATGCTTTAGCTGGGTAAGTTGCAGGGGCAGACAAGGTTTTATCAGGTCTATATTAAAGCCGGTAATAAAGGGGGTTTCAGTACGGTTTCCTCTAAGCGGTGTAGACTTGTGGCTCAGAAAGTAATTCTGTGCATCTGCTCATGGAAAGTGTGCTGCCAGTCAGACATACTGAGTGAAACCTAGAATGTGTCGGCAGATAAGAACCATTTGGCCCATCCAGTCTGCCCAATAATCTGAATCCTATCAATAGTCCCTGGCCCTATCTTATATGAAGGATAGCCTTATGCTTATCCCATGCATGCTTAAAGGGGTACTTTGCCGGGCTATGACGTAAGGAGCTCCAGCGTTCGGAACAGTATGCGCCAAACGCTGAGTAGCGGAGTACATCTTTAAACTCCTTCACTGTATTTGCAACGACCATCTCTGCAGGAAGGCTATTCCATGTATCCACTACTCTCTCAGTAAATTAATACTTCCTGAAATGACTTTTAAACCTTTGCCCCACTAATTTAAAACCATGTCCTCTTGTGGTAGTTTTTCTTCTATATAAATCTCCTCTCCTCCTTTACCGTGTTGATTCCCTTTATGTATTTAAAAGTCTCTATCATATCCCCTCTGTCTCTTCTTTCTTCTATACATGTTAAGGTCCTTTAATCTTTCCTGGTAAGTTTTATCCTGCAATCCATGTACTAGTTTATTATATTCTCCGAACTCTCTCTAGAGTATCTATATCCTTCTGGGGATATGGTCTCCAGTAATGTGCCCAATACTCCAAGTGAGGTCTCACCAGTGTTCTGTACAGCGGCATGAGCACTTCTCTCTTTCTACTGCTTATACCTCTCCCTATACACCCATGAGCACTTCTCTCTCTCTTCTGCTTATACCTCTCCCTATACACCCATGAGCACTTCTCTCTTTCTACTGCTTATACCTCTCCCTATACACCCATGAGCACTTCTCTCTTTCTACTGCTTATACCTCTCCCTATACACCCATGAGCACTTCTCTTTCTTCTGCTTATACCTCTCACTATACACCCATGAGCACTTCTATCTTTCTACTGCTTATACCTCTCACTATACACCCATGAACACTTCTCTCTTTCTACTGCTTATACCTCTCCCTATACATCCAAGCATTCTGCTAGCGTTTCCTGCTGCTCTATTACATTTTCTTGCTACCTTTAAGTCTTCTGAAATCTCCTAAATACCGTATTTATCGGGGTATACCACGCACCGGCCTATAACACGCACCCTCATTTTACCAAGGATATTTGGGTAAAAAAAGTTTTTTACCCAAATATCCATGGTAAAATGAGGGTGCGTGTGTGCGCGTGTATACCCCGATATACCCCCAGGAAAGGCAGGGGGAGAGAGGCCGTCGCTGCCCGCTTCTCTCCCCCTGCCTTTCCTGGGGTCTAGAGCGCTGCTGCCGGCCCTTCTCTCCCCCTGGCTATCGGCGCAGCTGCCCGTTCTGTCCCCCCGACTATCGGTGCCGGCGCCAATAGCCAGGGGGAGAGAAGTGGCGCCGACAGCCAGGGAGAGAGAAGGGGCAGCGGCACCCATTGCCGGCGCCGCTGCCCGTTGCCTCCCCCCCCATCCCCGGTGGCATAATTACCTGTTGCTGGGGTCGGGTCTGCGCTGCTGCAGGCCTCCGGCGTGTGTCCCCTGCGTTGTTGCTATGCACGGCGCGGCGCACTGACGTCATGCGTATAGCAACGACACAGGGGACGATCGCCGGAGGCCTGCAGCAGCACGGACCGACCCCGGCAACAGGTAATTATGCCACCGGGGATGGGAGGAGGCAACGGGGCAGCGGTGCCGGCAATGGGTGCCGCTGCCCCTTCTCTCCCCCTGGCTGTCGGCGCCGGCACCGATAGTCAGGGGGACAGAACGGGCAGCGGCGCCGATAGCCAGGGGGAGAGAAGGGCCGGCAGCAGGGCTCTAAACCACAGGAAAGGCAGGGGGAGAGAAGCGGGCAGCGACGGCCTCTCTCCCCCTGCCTTTCCTGGGGGTGTATCGGAGTATAACACGCACATAGACTTTAGGCTAAAAATTTTAGCCTAAAAAGTGCGTGTTATACGCCGATAAATACGGTACCTTTCCTCAGATACAAAGGTCAGGACTGTGTCCAATATTCAGTGATGCACTGATGATCAGGCAGAGCTCTCCTGGATGGCTCTGCCCGTTCATATGGTAACAATTGTACAGCCCTCTCATTACTATAATTAGCACAAGGAGGAAACAGCCTCTGTTCTAGCTAAGCGTGCAGACCACGGCTCTTACCATCAGAATCCTGCACTGCTGTCCCCGGACTAGCCGGCAGCGTCTCACGGCCCCATAAAGAGTCCCAGGAAAGAAAGATGTCCAGTACCAGGAGTACAATGAACAGAAAATTGGATCGTTAAAAGGACTGCATCAACCACAGAAATATTGCTGGCGTGTTTCTGATCACGCAAGACCCCTAGTCATGGCAACCAATGAACCCCAAGTATGCCATATTATCTCTCCCACTTCCCTCCACCATGGGACAGCTGAAGACTATAGGGAACCTCACATTAATTCTGTCATTACTTTAGAGATTCTTGTCTAAGAATGGGTTGTCCTGTTCCACTAACATTAAACTCTTAAGGACGGACCCATTTTTTTAATAGGGTGTACGCTCCCCCTGTCAACACCATAGATGCCGTGATCAGGATTGATCTCGGTATCTATTGGGTTAATGCTGACGGGACCGGCGTGATTGCGGCCCCGGCAGCTGCGGCGGGACTTCGGCTGTGATTGACATCTGGGTCCTGCCGCCTATCTCCTGCGCTGCTCGCGACAGTGCAGGAGATCACTAGGACGTATGCATATATCCCAGTGCACGAATGTGTCGGGTGCTGGGACGTATGCATAAGTCCTATAGCGGGAAGGGGTTAAAGGAGTACTCCAGTAAAATATGTTATCTTTTCATTATACAGGGGCTGTAAAAAGTAAAATAAAAAACTTTCCCTCCCTTCCGCTGCTCCCCCGGTGCACTGATATCGCTCTTCTGTCTTCTAGGCCCTGTCTGCTTCTGCATCCTGGATGATAGACTGAGCGCACTGTAATGTAACACTGGACCCCACCCTCTCCCTGCTGCCCGGGCCCATTACATGACAGTGCGCTCATGACTTTCTTGCGCCGTACATTTTGTTAAAATGAGTGATGTCATTACAAAGTAAAATTGGTGACGCAAAAAACAAGGTCTGTGGATGAAAATTATAAAAGAGTTATGATTTTTAGAAGGCGAGGAGGAAAAAACGAAAATGCTAAAATAAAATTGGCCTAAAATACTCGGGGTACTCCGGTGGAAAACTTTTTTTTTTTTTAAATGAACTGGTACCAGAAAGTTAAACAGATTTGTAAATTACTTCTATTAAAAAATGTTTATCCTTCCAGTACTTATAAGCAGCTGTATGCTACAGAGGAAATTCTTTTATTTTTGTATTTCTTTTTTGTCTTCTCCACAGTGCTCTCTGCTGACACCTCTGTCCGTGTCAGGAACTGTCCAGAGCAGCATAGGTTTGCTATGGGGATTTTCTCCTGTTCTGGACAGCTCCTGATACAAACATCAGGTGTCAGCAGAGAGCACTGTGGACAAGACAAAAAAGAAATTCAAAAATAAAAGAATTTCCTCTGTAGCATACAGCTGCTTATAAGTACTGGAAGGATAAAGATTTTTTAATAGAAGTAATTTACAAATCTGTTTAACTTTCTGGCACCAGTTCATAAAAAAAAAAAAAAAAGTTAAAGGGGTTAAAGATTCTGTTCCCTATAAACTAAAAATTCTGAAGCATATTGACTTAGAACTCTGCATTATGCGGACCCTCTTTTATCCCTCCTGGTAATGTAAAGCTAAATTGACATCTTGGCAATTACCATACTTTATACTATAGGTTGCTACACACTCTGACACTGTCTATACACTACAGAGAGTGTCAGATTTGTAGGGACAACTTGTCATTGACCAAGGGAATAGTAAAGACCACTTGTCAGTTTATTAATTTCCAGGAGGAGTAGCAGAGGAACTTTACATAGTTAGTAGAAAAAAATGCTTCTGAACTGTTTGTATTTACTAACCTGCCCATATAAGGCGAAATCGGGGGCCCTCTTTAAAGGGGTACTCCGCTGGATAACTTTTATATATATATATATATATATATATATATATATATATATATATATATATATATATATCAATTGGTGCCAGAAAGTTAAACAGATTTGTAAATTACTTTTATTAAAAAATCTTAATCCTTCCAGTACTTATTAGCTTGTGATGATCCACAGGAAGTGCTTTTCTTTTTGAATTTCCTATCTGCCTGACCACCGTGCTCTCTGCTGACACCTCTGTCTATCTCAGGAACTGTCCAGAGCAGGACAGGTTTACTATGGGGATTCGCTCCTGCCCTGGACAGTTCCTAAAATGGACAGAGTTGTCAGCAGAGAGCACTGTGGTCAGGCAGAAAGGAAATTCAAAAAGAAAAGAACTTTCTGTGGATCATAACCAGCTGATAAATACTGGAAGGATTAAGATTTTTTAATAGAAGTAATTTACAAATCTGTTTAACGTTCTGGCCCCAGTTGATTTAAAAAAAAAAAAAAAAAAAAAAAAAAAGTCTTCCAGTGGAGTACCCCTTTAACCCCTTAAGGACTCAGGGTTTTTCCGTTTTTGTACTTTCGTTTTTTCCTCCTTACCTTTTAAAAATCATAACCCTTTCAATTTTCCACCTAAAAATCCATATTATGGCTTATTTTTTGCGTCGCCAATTCTACTTTGCAGTGACATTAGTCATTTTACCCAAAAATGCACGGCGAAACGGAAAAAAAAATAATTGTGCGACAAAATCGAAAAAAAAACGCCATTTTGTAACTTTTGGGGGCTTCCGTTTCTACGCAGTGCATATTTCGGTAAAAATGACACCTTATCTTTATTCTGTAGGTCCATACGGTTAAAATGATACCCTACTTATATAGGTTTGATTTTGTCGCACTTCTGGAAAAAATCATAACTACATGCAGGAAAATTTATACGTTTAAAAATGTCATCTTCTGACCCCTATAACTTTTTTATTTTTCCACGTACAGGGCGGTATGAGGACTCATTTTTTGCGCCGTGATCTGAAGTTTTTATTGGTATGATTTTTGTTTTGATCTGACTTTTTGATCACTTTTTATTCATTTTTTAATGTTATAAAAAGTTACCAAAATACGCTTTTTTGGACTTTGGAATTTTTTTGCGCGTACGCCATTGACCGTACGGCTTAATTAATGATATATTTTTATAGTTCGGACATTTACGCACGCGGCGATACCACATATGTTTATTTTTATTTTTTTTTACACTGTTTTATTTTTCTTATGGGAAAAGGGGGGTGATTCAAACTTTTATTAGGGAAGGGGTTAAATGACCTTTATTAACACTTTTTTTTTAACTTTTTTTTTGCAGTGTTATAGGTCCCATAGGGACCTATAACACTGCACACACTGATCTCCTATGCTGATCACAGGCGTGTATTAACACGCCTGTGATCAGCATTATCGGCGCTTGACTGCTCCTGCCTGGATCTCAGGCACGGAGCAGTCATTCGTCGATCGGACACCGAGGAGGCAGGTAAGAGCCCTCCCGGTGTCCGATCAGCTGTTCGGGACGCCGCGATTTCACCGCTGCGGTCCCGAACAGCCCGACTGAGCAGCCGGGATACTTTCAGTTTCACTTTAGAAGCGGCGGTCAGCTTTGACCGCCACTTCTAAAGGGTTAATATCACACATCGCCGTGATCGGCGATGTGTGGTATTAGCCGCGGGTCCCGGCCGTTGATTAGCGCCGGGACCCACGCGATATGATGCGGGATTGCGGCGCGATCCCGCTTCATATCACGGGAGCCGGCGCAGGACGTAAATATACGTCCTGCGTCGTTAAGGGGTTAATAGGATAGAACATTTCCCAGGCTTTTTTGGAAGACCTCATACACATTAGTGGGAAGTCGGCTGGAACCCTCGGCATTACCAGCTGACTGTCTAATGCAGAGTGGGAAGGTCTCCATAGACTTCAGACCAGTGTATCCCAGCTAGGGTGCCTTCAGCTTATGCAAAAGTACAAATCCCAGCATGCCCGGACAGCCAAAGGCTGTCCGGGCATGCTGGGATTTGTAGTTTTGCAACACTGGGATACACTGGTCTAAAGTCTATGGAGACCTTCCCACTCTCCCTTACCAATGAGATCAAACATGTTTGATTTCAACTTCCTGATCCTATTGTTCTCGGAGAGATACACCGCTACCGGAGGAGTCTGGCAACGGCCTACCCCTCCTTGCTCTTTTCAGAAATTGTTAAAGGGGGTACTCTGCTGTAAAACATTTATTTTTATTTTTTAAAATCATCTGGTGCCAGAAAGTTAAACAGATTTGTAAGTCCCTTCTATTTAAAATATCTTAACCCTTCCAGTACTTATCAGCCGAAGTATGCTCCACAGGAAGTTCTTTTCGTTTTAAATTATTTTCCTTTCAGTCTGACCACAGTGCCCTCTGTCCATTTTAGGAACTCATAAATTCCAATTCCCTTCAGGGTTAACAACCCCTCCGGGACTAAGACCCCCAACTAGGGTCACCCCTTTTAAAACTTCACTTTTATTTATTATTTGTTAAGAACAAAATGAGGTGCAAAAAATAATACAAACGAAAGTGTTTAAAAACACAATATATAGGAATTGGATTGGTCCATTACTGGTTCCACTAATTCTGATTCACTAGGGGTTATATGTTAGGGACTTTTTATCATTGATCTGGATCCTAAGATTCCAATCTACATAGTCCACCTAACATGCACCTCCTCTATCTAATTTGCCAATTCCTATTATTGCTGTTTAAAAAGTGTTCCCTAGCATCCCCCCGACGTTTCGCTGGAAAGACCCAGCTTTATCAAGGTATAGGACACTAATGTTGGGAGTGGGTAATCACTGTGATATATATGTCCTCTGTTTGTAGGTGTGGTCACTTACCAATTCGTTTTGACCAATCAGGGACTGCCACATCACTATTTTGTCTCTTAGTTATAATTCTATATCCTGTTAACTTCTATCTTATTACCGGATCACTTCCGGGTTATCTAGGTCATGTGATATCCATTTCCATCCGAACCTATCAACAATCACGTTCCATCCTTATTTCTTACTTGTTTATAATTCATGGTCCAATCCAGATAGGTCTTGTAAGCTTTCCTCTTCTTACGTCACTGAACCAATGTTTGGTTCAGTGACGTAAGAAGAGGAAAGCTTACAAGACCTATCTGGATTGGACCATGAATTATAAACAAGTAAGAAATAAGGATGGAACGTGATTGTTGATAGGTTCGGATGGAAATGGATATCACATGACCTAGATAACCCGGAAGTGATCCGGTAATAAGATAGAAGTTAACAGGATATAGAATTATAACTAAGAGACAAAATAGTGATGTGGCAGTCCCTGATTGGTCAAAACGAATTGGTAAGTGACCACACCTACAAACAGAGGACATATATATCACAGTGATTACCCACTCCCAACATTAGTGTCCTATACCTTGATAAAGCTGGGTCTTTCCAGCGAAACGTCGGGGGGATGCTAGGGAACACTTTTTAAACAGCAATAATAGGAATTGGCAAATTAGATAGAGGAGGTGCATGTTAGGTGGACTATGTAGATTGGAATCTTAGGATCCAGATCAATGATAAAAAGTCCCTAACATATAACCCCTAGTGAATCAGAATTAGTGGAACCAGTAATGGACCAATCCAATTCCTATATATTGTGTTTTTAAACACTTTCGTTTGTATTATTTTTTGCACCTCATTTTGTTCTTAATAAATAAAAGTGAAGTTTTAAAAGGGTGACCCTAGTTGGGGGTCTTAGTCCCGGAGGGGTTGTTAACCCTGAAGGGAATTGGAATTTATGAATTAAATACCCCGGGTACCCCATGGGGGATCTTTGTATATATGAATCATTTTAGGAACTGTCCAGAGCAGGAGAGGTTTGCTATGGGGATTTGCTTGTACTCTGGACAGTTCCTGACATGGACAGAGGTGTCAGCAGAGAGCACTGTGGTCAGACAGAAAAGAACAACTGAACTTCCTCTGGATGCATACTGCAGCTAATAAGTACTGGAAGGATTAAGATTTTTTAATAGTTGATTTATAAATAAAATGTTTTCCAGTGGAGTACCCCTTTAATGTATGGTCACCATGATGCCATTTGATGCATTGTAGTATTGTGTTTGCACCTTTTAACTTTTGCTCCATGTTTTACCTTTTAGACCCCATCGGTATCTTCTCCAGGACCTGGTCAAGTACATCTTTGCCGTTGCTCATAGACCTTTGCTGCATTACCCGCTGCCTCGCCCTATTTATCAGTAAGTACACGGCATCTTTGTAGGACCTTAGGGCGAGATTTATCAAAACTTTTGCAGAGGGAAAGCTGCCCAGTTGCCCATAGCAACCAATCACATCACTACTTTCATTTTTAACAAGGCCTCTGCAAAATGAAAGAAGCGATCTGATTGGTTGCTATGGGCAACTGGGCAACTTTTCCTCTGGATGGGTTTTGATAAATCTCCCCCTTAGAGTGGAATACTTGCTTGGGGAAGACCGAAATGACGAAATTACGTGATGCCTGAAACAAAATGGTTTAAAGGGGTTTGCCCCAGAAAAGTCTCCCGCTCCCTAATGCTGTGGATAAGGATGTCTGATTGTTGGGATCAAACTATTGATCACAAGAATTGGAGTCCTGTCTCCTCACTGGTTGAATGGAGTAGAACAGTGTTTCCCAACCAGGGTGCCTCCAGCTGTTGCAAAACTACAACTCCCAGCATGCCCGGACAGCCTTCGGCTGTCCGGGCATGCTGGGAGTTGTAGTTTTGCAACAGCTGGAGGCACCCTGGTTGGGAAACACAGGAATAGAAGTTAGGCTGGGTTCACACCACGTTTTTGCAATACAGTTCCCGTATACGTTTTCAATTTGAAAACCGCACAGAACCGTATTGAAAACCGTATGCATTGACTCTCCATTGAAAACCGTATGCCAAAAGATGCATCCGGTTGTGTCCGTTTTGCGTCTTGTACGGTTTTGTCCGTTTTTTTTTTCCTGTACCCAAAACCGAAGCCTACAACGGTTTTTGGTCCGGGTGAAAAACCGTATTGAAACGTATAAGTTTTTCTTTAACATGGGAGTCAATGGGAACTGTATGTGCATACGGTTCCATCCGGTTTTCACCATACGGTTTTTGACTTTGCACAGTTTTTTTTTCTTGGAATTTCAGTCAAACAAGTGAAACTTTATTCATAATGGAGGGAAAAGTTAAAAACGTATACATTTTTTCCTTAAAAAACGGATGCAACCCGACATCATTTTTCAAACCGTATACGGATTAAAATTTGTACACACGTTTTGATACAGTTTAGTCCGGTTTTGAGGAATCAGTTTTTTTTTTTAATCAAAAACCTGATACGGGAACTGTATAGAAAAAATTTGGTGTGAGCCCAGCCTTAGACATGGGAAACTCTTCACTCCCTGGCTTGTAGCGATCTACGCACTATGGCCCAATATAGTGCTTATTCGCTGCAGACACCATTGGATAGCTTTTAGGGTATTAAAAGAAAATGTACCATATACTCGAGTATAAGTCGAGTTTTTCAGCACGATTTTTCGTGCTGAAAACACCCCCCTCGGCTTATACTCGAGGGAACCCTCTGCCTGTCAATCCCTTCTCAGTGGTCTTCAACCTGCGGACCTCCAGATGTTGCAAAACTACAACTCCCAGCATGATGAAGGGGGGGATGATGACAGTGGTCTGGCTGATAACAGGGGGGGGATGATGACAGGGGGGGATGATGACAGGCGGTGATGACCTGGGGGGGGGAATGATGACGGGGGGGGATGATGACGGGGGGGGGGATGATGACGGGGGATGATGAAGGGGGGGATGATGACGACGGGGGTCTGGATGATGTCAGGGGGGATGATGTATTTCCCACCCTAGGCTTATAGTCGAGTCAATAACTTTTCCTAGGTTTTTGGGGTGAAATTAGGGGCCTCGGCTTATATTCAGGTCGGCTTATACTCTTGTATATACGGTATCTTTCCTAAAGCTGAAGGTGGGCTGCAAACTTTTAAATCGCCTATTCCCAAGTGTCAAGGAGGTTGGGCCGAACCTCCCGACACATCCTTGATTGACATAAAGAGACAAGTACATTAGTCAATGAGGTGCTAGAAATAACGCGTATGCCCATTGGTATAAAGGCAGGGATGTGGAAATTCTATCGCCCGATGCCCGGGACAAGTAGTTTTTGGCGCCGGGCAGGTGAATTGTTTATAGATTTAGCCCTGTATCGGGCGAGCAGGGACAGACAGACGTCCCCCTTATTTTTCTTTAATGTCGGTGTGAGGCGCAGGAGCGGATGGAAGTCTTCACCTCACACCGGCTCTGAGTGTATGGAGGGGGCAGCGGGGGCCTCCAGCTGACTGCAGAGCCCCCTTATCTCCCCTCCCGGAGGATGGACGGAGCTCAGAAGACACAGCAGGGTGAGAGAAAGGACGTAGACAGCTCCGTGCACAGCTCCTCCCCTCCCCCGCACACAGCTCTATCCCTCCCCCTGATCTGTCTCCATAGGACCTAATCCACCATGGGGAGGTTGCTAGTTTGCACGGGGAAAGCACAGAGCAGGTGGGGGGGAGGGCGAAAATCTCACCTCACACCGGCCGGGACTACAGCTCTGATGTCCACTCATGGCCGCTCAGGTGAGGAGACCAAGAATGCAGGCGGCAGGAAGGGTGGTTGTATATGTATGGTGTGAGTGTATGTGTGATGTGTGTATGTAATGTATGATGGGGGGGCAGCGGCAGGTGTATGTATGATGTGTGCATATGTATGGTGTATATCAGTGTTTCCCAACCAGGGTGCCTCCAGCTGTTGCAAAACTACAACTCCCACCATGCCCTGGGCATGCTGGGAGTTGTAGTTTTGCAACAGCTGGAGGCACCCTGGTTGGGAAACACTGGTGTATATGTATGGTGTGAGTGTATGTGTGTATGATGTCTATGTGTGATGTGTATGTAATGTATAATGTGTGTATGATGTCTATGTGTGATGTGTATGTAATGTATGATGTGTGTATAATGTCTGTCTATGTGTAATGTGTGTATGTATGTGATGTATGATGTGGGGTGGGCAGCGGCAGGTGTATGTATGATGTGTGCATATGTATGGTGTATATCAGTGGTCCCAACCAGGGTGCCTCCAGCTGTTGCAAAACTACAACTTTCAGCATGCCCTGGGCATGCTGGGAGTTGTAGTTTTGCAACAGCTGGAGGCACCCAGGTTGGGAAACAATGGTGTATGTATGGTGTGAGTGTATGTGTGTATGTAATGTATGATGTGTGTATAATGTCTATGTGTGATGTGTATGTATGTGATGTATGATGTGGGGTGGGCAGCGGCAGGTGTATGTATGGTGTATATGTATGGTGTGAGTGTATGTGTGTATGTAATATATGATGTGGGGGGGGGGGGGCAGTGGCGGGGGGTGTGTGTATGTATGATATGGGGGCAGTGGCTGGTGCATGTATGATATGTGTATGCATGAATGTTTTGTATAGGAGCGGACTGTCACGTCGGGCATTAGGGCAGTTGTGCCATCTAATTTTATTTATTTTTAGTGGCACCCGCACTAAATTGCACCCCCAGAATCCCCCCCCCCTTTCATACTCACCCGCCAACCAAGAGCCCCACGGATGCACACAAACACGCCCGAACCAAAACTACAACTTCCAGCATGTTACACCATATCCTAAACTGTAGAACTATAAAATGCAACATGCTGGGAGTTGTAGTTTTGGTTCGGGTCAGCTGCAGAGCTATAGGCTGCATCAGGGCATGCTGGGAGTTGTAGTTACTAACTGTAATTCCCAGTATTCCTTGACACAGCCTATGGCTCTGCAGCTGACATGAACCAAAACTACAACTCCCAGCATGTTACACAATAACCTTAACTGTACTACTATACAGTGCAACATGCTGCAACACCCACACAACCATAGGCTGCATCAGGGCATGCTTGGAGTTGTAGTTATCTAGTAACTAAATGCAACTTCCAGCATTTTCTGACACAAAATGCACCATATAAACTGGAGAAGCAGAACACCCCCCCCCCCCCCAGTAACACATAAGTCCCTATTGAGACTGAAAAATAGTGATTAAAATATTGTAAAAAGTGCGTATATATGTGAATAAGCCCCTTTCCTAATAAAAGTTTCCAATTTTCTTTAAATAAAAATAATGTACAAAAATAAACATAAGTGATATCGCTGCATGTGGAAATGTCCAGACTATTAAAATATAATGTTAATTAAACCGTACGGTGAACGGTGTAAATGTAAAGAATAGTCCAGAATTGTTCATTTTTGGTCTCTTCATATGAGAAATTTTTTATAAGGTGATCAAAAAGTTTCATCTAGACTTTTCTGGTCTTGTCTGGGGGGTAAGAGGATCTACAGCTCTCCCCCCGCTAATATCCTGGCATACTGCGATCACCTATTAAACCATTAGATCAGCGCTGTCAGCAGTGTCTAAAGGATCTTATATCCATCCCTGGTGGTCTAGTGGGGGGGATCGTACTATTTTGGTGGAAATTATTTTATCTACCAGGACAAGTGGATTTCTTGAGGGACAAGTAGATTGTGTTCAGCTTTAGTCCCTTGGACAAGTAGTTTTTTTTTTAATTTCCACACCCCTGAAAGGGGTACTCCACTGGAAAAGTAATTATTTTTTTTTTTTTAAATCAACTGTTGTCAGAAAGTTAAACAAATTTGTAAATTACTTCTATTGAAAAATCTTAATCCTTCCAGTACTTCTCAGCTGCTGTTATGATCCACATGAAGTTCTTTACTTTTTGAATTTCCTTTCTGTCTGACCACAGTGCTCTCTGCTGATAACTCTGTCCATGTCAGGAACTGTCCAGAGCAGGAGAGGTTTTCTATGGGGATTTGCTCCTGCCCTGGACAGTTCCTAAAATGGACAGAGGTGTCAGCAGAGAGCACTGTGGTCAGACAGAAAGGAAATTCAAAAAGAAAAGAACTTCCTGTGAACCATAACAGCAGCTGATAAGTACTGGAAGGATTAAGATTTTTTAAATAGAAGTAATTTACAAATCTGTTTAACTTTCTGACACCAGTTGATTTAAAAGAAAATCCAGTGGAGTACCCCTTTTAAAGGATATCTCCGGCGAACATTAATCCACAGGATAGGGAATAAGTAGCTGATCGCTAGTGATGAGTCGCAGGGGCCATATTCGAATTCGTGATATTTTGCGAATATATGGACGAAATTTGCATATTCGCAGTGTTTGTTCCCTTTTTTTCCCATGCGAAAATCAATAATGAAATTCGTATAGTGCGCATGCGAGATTATATCTTTCAACTAACACTCTACCCTACACTAGAACCTATCTGCTAAACTAACCTACCCTATCTAAAGCTAAAAGAAGGGGGGGGGATCAGTGTCCTCTGGAAGTGCCGATATTCGTGAATATTTGCATATTCACATATATGAAATATTCACGCTCCAAACAAACTCGCACAGTAAATAATATTGGAGCCTTCTTTGGACCATAAGCTGGAAGCAGGGAGGGATGATCACTTTTTTCACACAGAAAAGGATTGCAGTAACACACGTTCTGCTATACACATGTTTATTCCCTTTCTGTGTATTGGAACTAAACCAAAAAAGGGAGGAAAAAAAGCAAATTGGACATAATGTCACCAAACTCCAAAAATGGGCTGGACAAAATTATTGGCACCCTTTCAAAATTGTGGAAAAATAAGATTGTTTCAAGCATATGATGCTTCTTTACACTCACCTGGGGCAAGTAACAGGTGTGGGCAATAGAAAAATCACACCTGAAAGTAGATAAAAAGGAGAGAAGTTCACTTAGTCTTTGCATTGTGTGTCTGTGTGTGCGCCACACTAAGATGCATGGACATCAGAAAGAGGAGAAGAGAACTGTCTGAGGACTTGAGAACCAAAATTGTGGAAGAATATCAACAATCTCAAGGTTACAAGTCCATCTCCAGAGATCTAGATTTGCCTTTGTCCACAGTGCGCAACATTATCAAGACGTTTGCAACCCATGACACTGTAGCTAATCTCCCTGGGTGTGTTGATGGAAGAGAAAAAATGATGAAAGGTGTCAACGCAGGATAGTCCGGATGGTGGATAAGCAGCCCCAAACAAGTTCCAAAGTTATTCAAGCTGTCCTGCAGGCTCAGGGAGCATCAGTGTCAGAGCGAACTATCTGTCAACATTTAAATTAAATGAAATGGCAGGAGACCCAGGAGGACCTCACTGCTGACACAGAGACATAAAAAGCAAGACTACATTTTGCCAAAATGAACTTCACTAAGCCAAAATCCTTCTGGGAAAACATCTTGTGGACAGATGAGACCAAGAGAGAGCTTTTTGGTAAAGCACATAATTCTACTGTTTACCGAAAACGGAAAGAGGCCTAAAAGAAAAGAACACAGTACATACAGTGAAATATGGGGGAGGGTCAATTATGTTTTGGGGTTGTTTTGCAGCCTTTGGCACTGGGGGCCTTGAATGTGTACAAGACATCATGAAATCTGAGGATTACCAATGGATTTTGGGTCCCCCTGTACAGCCCAGTGTCAGAAAGCTGGGTTTGCATCGGAGATCTTGGGTCTTCCAGCAGGACAATGACCCCAAACATACGTCAAAAAGCCCCCAGAAATGGATGGCAACAAAGCGCTGGAGAGTTCTGAAGTGGCAGCAATAAGTCCAGATCTAAATCCCATTGATCACCTGTGGAGAGATCTTATAATTACTGTTGGGAAAAGGCGCCTTCCAATAAGAGAGACCTGGAGCAGTTTGTAAAGGAAGAGTGGTCCAACATTCCGGCTGAGAGGTGTAAGAAGCTTATTGATGGTTATAGGAAGCGACTGATTTCAGTTATTTTTTCCAAAGGGTGTGCACCCAAATATTAAGTTAAGGGTGCCAATAATTTTGTCCAGCCCATTTTTTGAGTTTGGTGACATTATGTCCAATTTGCTTTTTTCCTCCCTTTTTTGGTTTAGTTCCAATACACACAAAGGGAATAAACATGTGTATAGCAAAACATGTGTTACTGCAATCCTTTTCTGGGAGAAATACTTCATTTTCTTGAAAAATGTCGGGTGCCAACATTTACGGCCATGACTGTATATAGTGCTATATTCTAAATATTCGTGAAATTGCAAAGTGCTGATGTTCGCATTAAAAAAATTGGCATTTCGAATATTCGCGCTCAACACTACTGATTGCAGCGGGCCCGACCGCTGCGATGGGACCCAGCGCTCAGTTCTATGGTAGCGCCTTAAAGACCCGAGTACAGCACTTGTGCATCATCGGCGCTCCCATATAAATAAACGGAGCACATGCCGTCTACTGGTAGACGACAGGTGTTCCTTGCTGAAAGCGCCGGGGTCCCCACCTGGAGATCGCGAGGGTCCCAGCAGTTGGACCCCCCGCGATCAGTTACTTATCCCCTATCCACAGGAGTTAATTTTCGCTGTAGCTTCCACCAGAAATCATTCCACTGCATCATTTCATTTGAACTTTATGCTGTTCCTCTGTTATTCCTCCTGGAAGCGTATATATAGAATCATAACTCTATGGAATGCTTTTTGGTTGTTCTCCTCTTTGCAGTCTGATTGGAAGGTTCTTTGAGTTGAATCCATTTGACAAGTGGACGTCCCGTGACAAAGTGGATCGAGTGAGTACAATCTGCACCTCTTATTATTATTTATTATTATTGTTATTGTTATCATTGTGGACATATTGGCCAAGATTTTATAATCTGCCTGAAACTAAAACTGTCTGGTTTTGGCCATAACAACCAATCACAGCTCAGCTTTCATTTCACCAGAGTTTAACCCCTTAAGGACCAAGGACATACCTGTACGTCCTTGGTCCTGCTCCCGTGATATAACGCGGGGTTACACGGTAACCCCGCATCATATCACGGCGGGCCCGGCGTCATAGTGAAGCCGGGACCCGCCGCTAATAGCGTGCAGCACCGATCGCGGCGCCGCGCGCTATTAACCCTTTAGCCGCACGCTCAGAGCTGAGCCGCGCAGCTAAAAGCGAAAGTGAAACCATGCCGGTTAACTCAGTGGGCTGCCGCATCCCGAACAGCTGACAGGACAGCGGGAGGACCCCTACCTGCCTCCTCGCTGTCCAATCGCCGAATGACTGCTCAGTGCCTGAGATCCAGTCATGAGCAGTCAAGCGGCAGAATCATCGATCACTGGTTTCCTATGAGAAAACAGTGATCAATGTAAAAGATCAGTGTGTGCAGTGTTATAGGTCCCTATGGGAGCTATAACACTGCAAAAAAAAGTGAATAAAGATCATTTAACCCCTTCCCAATAAAAGTTTGAATCACCCCCCTTTTCCCATAAAAACAAAAACAAAAAAAACACAGTGTAAATAAAAATAAACATATATGGTATCACCGCGTGCGGAAATGTCCGAATTATAAAAATATATCGTTAATTAAACCGCTCGGTCAATGGCGTGCGCGCAAAAAAATTCCAAGGTCCAAAATAGTGCATTTTTGGTCACTTTTTATATAATTTAAATCAATAAGTCCTATCAATGCAAAAATGGTACCGTTAAAAACTTCAGATCACGGCGCAAAAAATGAGCCCTCATACCGCCCCATACACGGAAAAATAAAAAGTTATAGGGGTCAGAAGATGACAATTTTAAACGTATTAAGTTTCCTGCATGTAGTTATGATTTTTTCCAGAAGTCCGACAAAATCAAACCTATATAAGTAGGGTATCATTTTAAGCGTATGGACCTACAGAATAAATATCAGGTGTCATTTTTACCGAAAAATGTACTACGTAGAAACGGAAGCCCCCAAAAGTTACAAAACGGCGTTTTTTTTTCAATTTTGTCGCACAATGATTTTTTTTTTCCGTTTCACCGTAGATTTTTTGGGCAAAATTACTGATGTCATTACAAAGTAGAATTGATGGCGCAAAAAATAAGCAATCATATGGATTTTTAGGTGCAAAATTGAGAGTTATGATTTTTTAAAGGCAAGGAGCAAAAAACGAAATTGCAAAAACGGAAAAAACCCCGGTCCTTAAGGGGTTAAGATATTAAAGCTGAGCTGTGACTTGTTGCTGTTAACCTTTGTTTTCTAGAGCAGTGTTTCCCAACCAGGGTGCTTCCAGCTGTTGCAAAACTACAACTCCCAGCATGCCTAGACAGCCGAAGGCTGTCTGGGCATGCTGGGAGTTGTAGTTTTGCAACAGCTGGAGCCACACTGGTGGGGAAACACTGCTCTAGAGGATAAGCTGCAGTCAGGTGTCTGCCAGCAGCTTTCTCTCCTTCCCCTATTGAGAACACATGCACACTCGGCCAAGCTGAGCGTGCATGTGTATGAAATGGTGGTGAGAGAATGCTTTTGGCCAACACCTGTCTTTATATACATGATCAGCTTTAGACCTTCACGTCTTGTTGTTCTTCAGGATTGCTCTATATACAGGGACCAATATTTAAAGACTACCTGTCATCAAACCATATTTTCTAAACTAATTCAGATTATATTCCCTAACTACTCCTCCTGCCTTAAAGGGGTACTCCACTGGAAAAAAAAATTCTAAATCAACTGGTGCCAGAAAGTTAAACAGATTAGCAAATTACTTCTATTTAACATTTTTAATCCTTCCAGTACTTATCAGCTGTTATATGCTCCACAGGAAGTTCTTTTCTCTTTGAATTTCCTTTCGGTCTGACCACAGTGCTCTCTGCTGACACCTCTGTCCATTTTAGGAGCTGTCCAGTGTAGAAGCAAATCTTCATAGCAAACCTATCCTGCTCTTGACAGTTCCTGAAGTTCTGAAAAGAACTTCCTAAGGATCATAAAGCAGCTGATAAGTATTGGAAGGATTAAGATTTTTTTTAAGTCATTTACAAATCTGTTTAACTTTCTGGCACCAGTTTATTTTTTTACTTTTTCTTTTATTACCAGTGGAGTACCCCTTTAAAAAAGAAAAATTTCCAAGTTTCAAAAAGCTCTGTATCATACCTTTCCCCTTGCTCACATTGTGTGAGATCCCGGCAAGAGAAAGTGGGCGTTCCCCAGCAGGCACGACATCACTGAAGCTTGCGAGAGCTGTGCCTCGCCATGCCCCGCACGCACTTCCTGAGTTTGGTCTCCTGCCAGGCTGGGAGGAGACCAAACTAACGGTTTGACTTGCACAGGGATCAGAACAGAGCCACCTAGTGGCCATTTTTTTAGTAACATTATTTTTAGTAACATTAGAATTTTAAAGGGGTACTCTTGTGGGAAACTTTTTTTTTTTTTTTTAATCAACTGGTGCCCGAAAGTTAAACAGATTTGTATATCACTTCTATTAAAAAAATCTTAATCCTTCCAGTACTTTTTAGGGGCTGTATACTAAAGAGAAATCCAAAAAAGAAATGCATTTCCTCTGATGTCATGACCACAGTGCTCTCTGCTGACCTCTGCTGTCCATTTTAGGAACTGTCCAGAGCAGCATATGTTTGCTATGGGGAGATTTTCTCCTGCTATGGACAGCAGAGGTCAGCAGAGAGCACTGTGGTCATGACATCAGAGGAAATGCATTTCTTTTTTGGATTTCTCTTTAGTATACAGCCCCTAAAAAGTACTGGAAGGATTAAGATTTTTTAATAGAAGTGATTTACAAATCTGTATAACTTTCTGGCACCAGTTGATTTAAAAAAAAAAAAAAAAAAAAGTTTTCCACCGCAGTACCCCTTTAACAGCAAGTAAATAGCAAAGGGTCTTATATTTACATAAAGAACAATATATTAAAAGTTTAGCTTTAAGATATGACTGTAGGATTGTGCATGTCCATAGATGACATTACACCCTTGGATAACGCAGGTCTTGTTGTTTTTGTGTTTTTTTTTCCCCTCAGTTCCACATTACAGACAAGAAATACCCTGATCTCCCCGGCCTGGAGGACCTCGGCATCGTCCCAACTACTCTGGAGCAGAGAGCCATCGAGGTCCTTCGCCGTCACCGTAGATACCGCTGGTTGGATGCCGAGCTGGACGTGGTGAAGCCGGCCACCCCTGTGAACTTCTAAGGGCACAAGTTTGTTCTTTATGAGGATTGACAATTGTGCTTACACCTCCTGTGTACATAATAAACTATTACTGTCTGACTGGGTATCTGTGGGGTTTTGTTGCTTTTACCAATTTGGTCCTTTTGCAAAAATGAGGCCCACGGGATGTGAACATTTTCTGCAGAAAATTTACTTTTAAAATCCACAGCATGACAATTTATGTTAACTAGAGATGAGCGAACTTACAGTAAATTCGATTCGTCACAAACTTCTCGGCTCGGCGGTCGCTGACTTTTCCTGCATAAATGAGTTCAGCTTTCAGGTGCTCCGGTGGGCTGGAAAAGGTGGATACAGTCCTAGGAAAGAGTCTCCTAGGACTGTATCCACCTTTTCCAGCCCACCGGAGCACCTGAAAGCTGAACTAATTTATGCAGGAAAAGTCATCAACTGCCGAGCCGAGAAGTTCGTGACAAATCGAATTTACTGTAAGTTCGCTCATCTCTAATGTTAACCCCTTGCCGCAAATGGACGTTTATTAACGTCCTTCTGTGGCTCCCGAGGTATGACGCGCGTTCAGCAGGTGAGTTGCTATAGGCAACAAGGACCCACGGCTAATGCCAGACGTCACCGATCGGGCTGATGTCGGGCATTAACCCTTTAGACACGATGATCAAGTTTGATCTAAAACGAAAGTAAACATTGCTGGTTAGCTCAGTGGTGCTGTTCGGGACCACCACGGCGTCCCGAATAGCTTGCAGGACGCGAGGAGGTTGCATACTTGCTTCCTCACTGTCCGATTGCTGAATGACTGCTCCGTGCCCGAGATCCAGGCAGGAGCATTAGAGCGGAGATAACACTGATCAATGCCATGGTATTGCATGACAGTGATCAGTGTAGGAAATTAGTGTGTGCAATGTTATAGTCCCCTATGGGAGAAAATAGTGTTCATAAATGTGGTTTAACCCCTTCCCTAAAAAAAATAGTGCCCCCCACGATCAGAGATCTTATCCCCTATCCTTTCAATAGGGGATAAGATGTTTTTTAAATTATCAAAATTTAAATGATCTATTCCGCGGCGATGTTCCTCCTCTGCCGGTGATAGGCTGAGCACCGTGTGACCATCCGTGCACATGGAAGAAGACCAGACCGGAGGACCGATCAGCTGTAGCGGCGCTTTGCAGGAACAAGGAAGGTGAGTGATAGTTTATTTTTATTTTTTGCAGCCCAGGCAGGACTGAGCAGGAGTAGTCTGTACTAGACTACTCCTTTTACCCCTAAGGCCATGTTCACACGGCAGAAAATTTGCGCAATGTCCGCGTCTAAAACACGGGTGGACAGTCTGCCTGTTTTGCAGGCACTAGGGCCACTCAGAAATGCGCCGTCTCCATAGATGGCCATGCAATTCCGAGTGGATTCCGCTAAAGGAATTGACGTGTCAATACTTTCGGCAGAGTCTGGAATCGGAATTCCAGCATCAGATGTTTTTGCTGTGGAAATTCTGGTGCAGCAGAATTCCAATGAAAACAATGAGATTCTGCTATAACGAAATCTCAGAGCGGAATTTTTCCAACAGATTTCGCTTGGAAATTCCGTCTTGTGAACATGGCCTAAAGGCAAATGCACATGTAGCAAGAAAAAATAAAATACTATGCATGTTCTCCCAGATAAAACCTTTTAGTTAATCCTAGTAACAGGCAGTGGGATTACATTTTAGCAAATGTCATCCACACGCAAAAATGATAAATTTCAATAATAAATTTAAAAAAACACAAATTTGTTGTGGATATATCTAGTTAAGTGTGGAAGTAAAAATGTAGCAGATTTTGCTGTATAATTCCTGTAGAAGGGGGGGGTGGAGGAGGGGTGGGGGGGAATCATTCTCCACAGGGTAGCAGGGAATTGTAGTTTCATTACCAGAACACATACAAGGGAGATCAGATGTGCTTCATTGGGTGGGGTGGCTGATGTGTGGGAGGGAGAAAAGTGACCTGACACTTATAAACAAGGGATTCTGGGACTTGTAGTTGGAGGGAGGGATCTCCAACAGGAAATAGCCATTTAAAAAAAAAAAGAGAAAGCAGCACACTGCTGCTTTCTCTTTTTTTATTTTTTTATTTCCTGTTGGAGATCCCTCCCTCCAACTACAAGTCCCAGAATCCCTTGTTTATAATCTCACAATGCAGCCATTAGCCCTAAGACAAGCACAAATCCTTCCTAAGCATGTCCATTACTGGCAGTTAAGTACTAAAGTCACCTTATGGTGAATAACCCGTTTAATGTCAACGGGTCAGCGGAAAATCCACAATAGTGGCAGATTTACAAATTTTCCACTGACCCATCGAAGCCAATGGTAGCTGCCGACTTTCTGCAGCAAATACGATGCGGAAAATCCGCAGGAAATAAGGCAGTGCGAATGTACACTATTGAGGGGATTTACTAAGACCAGCATTACCTCAGCCAGTGTTGAATTGCACTGGATTTAATAAGAGGTGTAAACTGCAGTAAATATGGTGTGTAAGGCGACATGTCCACTCTACAGTAAGCCCCATCTATTGGCAAAAAGTAAAAAAGCATTGCAATTTTTTAATGATTTGAAGATTTGATATATGTTCCCCTATGGCTGGGAAAAGACACAACCTTTGTTTTTGGCCCCCCCCCAAAAAAAGCCACAGAAAACAAAGCTATCCTCCCCCCCTCTTAATTTTTTACTTCTGGGATGGGGATGCGTTTTTTGGGGGTTTTCCCCCCCAAATAGTGTGTGTTAGTATAGGTGGTTTTTATCTGGTGTTTTATATTCTGTCTCTCATTAATGTGAGACTCAAGGGTTTCTTTTGAAGAATTGGGGGGGGGGGGGGGGGGGGGGGGGGGCAAAACCCCAATATCTATACACAAGGCATTTCCCCCCACCCACCCATAGAAGTTTATGGGAGAAAAACGCCACAATTTCTTAAAAAACACCATGCTGGGATTTTCACAAACTGCCCCTGGGCCTAAGGCCGTATTCAGACCATGGAATCTCCAGACGTTATTTGGAGGTTACACGTGCGAGGCTATGGGTGGCTCTAGTTCGTTGTTTCCCAACCAGGGTGCCTCAAGCTGTCCGGGCATGCTGGGAGTTGTAGTTTTGCAACAGCTGGAGGCACCCTGGTTGGGAAACACTGCTGAAGACTTTTCCCGAGCAGGCCATTGAGCCTAATAGGGAAAGTATTTTGCCCGCAGGCTGGTTGAACTGTTATAAAAAGCTTTTATCTCTTCTGCGTTAATCTAACTGCTGGCTCATTATCAGCCCATAGGTGGCAGTCTAGAGCCTACAAATCCAGTTTCCGTATCTGTTTGTTTGTACGTCTTTCCTCAGATAATTCTGCAGAGAAGGGGTGGTCCTTGCCAGAAATTAGTCGAAAGCCCCATATATTACTCTCCGTGGTAACATTTGATGCTCGCTGCGACTTAGAACGTTCCTATCTACATCAAGGGACTGAAAACGAGTTCTAATGACGTCCGGCTGACACAGGTGAACGACTCCTCTGCTGTGCTATGTAGCTATGCCAGTGATTCGGAAAATAGTAAAGAACTTAGTGAAAGCCCTTATCGCCCACCAATTGACAGAATGGGGCACCTTGGTACCACTGGATCCCCCATATACTGACAGAATGGGAGAGCTTGGTACCATTGGATGCCCCATGAATTAAAATATGGGACTGTTGATACCACTCGATTCCCCATGAATTGACAGAATATAGGACTGTTGGTACCACGGGATCACCCCATAAATTGACAGACTGTGAGACCTTGGTACCACTGGATCACCCCATGAATTGACAGGACACACTGGTACCACTGAATTACCCATCCATTGACAGAATGGGACACCTTGGATCCACTGGATCCCCCATGAATTGATATAATGGGACACCTTGGTACCACTGGTTCCTCCATATACTTACAGACTGGGACACCCTGATACCACTGGATCACCCAGAATATGGGATGTTTGTTACCACGGGATCCCTCCTTAAATTGACAGAATGGGACATCTTGGTACCACTGGATCACCCATGAATTTACATAACAAGGGACTGTTGGTACCACTGGATCCCCCCCCCCCCCCCCCCCCCGAGATTAACAGAAGGGGAGACCTTTGTACAACTGGATCTACATGAATTAACAAAATATGGGACTGTTGGTACCACTACATTCCCCATGAATTGACAGAATATAGGACTTGGTACCATTGGATCCCCCCATGAATTGACAGAATGGGACACCCTGGTACCACTGGATCACCCATGAATTGACAGAATCCAGGAGGTTTGTTACCACAGGATCCCTCCTTAAAATGACAGAATGGGACATTCTGGTACCACTGGATTACCCATGAATTGACAGAACGAGGGACTGTTGGTACCACTGGATGCCCCCGATCCCCCAATGAATTGACAGAATGTGAAACCTTGGTACCACTGGATCCCTCCATGAATTGACAGAATGGGACACCCTGGTACCACTGGATCCCCCATGAATTGACAGAATCCAGGACGTTTGTTACACGGGATCCCTCCTTAAATTGACAGAGTGGGACATCCTGGCACCACTGAATCACCCATGAATTGACATATTGGGAGACCTTGGTACCCTATAAATTTCCCCTATATCCCCTATAAATTTACAGAATGTTGGTACCACTGGGCTCCCCCATCATGGCGGCTCTTGTCCCATGTTACAGTATAAGTGTTATGGGGGTCTATTCTCTGTGATGGAGGGGCCCTAGGAAGCGTTATGTCCGGGGTACACCATGTAAATGAGAATTTGGGCATTTAATATTCTTAAAGGGGTACTCCGGTGAAAACCTTTTTTCTTTTAAATCAACTGGTGGCAGAAAGTTAAACATATTTGTAAATTACTTCTATTAAAAAATCTTAATCCTTCCAGTACTTATTAGCTGAGGAAAGCTACAGAGGAAATTCCTTTCTTTTTGGAACACTGATGACATCACGAGCACAGTTCTCTCTGCTGACATCTCTGTCCATTTTAACAACCATGCATAGCGGATGTATGCTAAGGGCAGCATGGTGGCTCAGTGGTTAGCACTGCTGCCTTGCACTGCTGGGTACTTAGGTTCAAATCCCACTAAGGACAACAATAAATAAAGCATTATAATTATTATTATAATAACGTCAGCAGAGAGAACTGTGCTTGTGATGTCATCAGAGAGCATTCCAAAAAGAAAAGAATTTCCTCTGTAGTATTCAGCAGCTAATAAGTACAGGAAGGATTAAGATTTTCTAATAGAAGTAACTTACAAATATGTTTAACTTTCTGCCCCCAGTTGATTTAAAAGAAAAAAGGTTTTCACTGGAGTACCCCTTTAACGGGACCATTCAGACAATTTATCAGAAATGGATCCAGAATTCTGTGGTGGTACATTTTATAATATACCTTTATAGCAGTGAACTGTCTGTTTTTGTCATATCCTGTATAGACATAGAAGTTCTGCAAATCATAATCCCCCTGGGAGGAAGGGCAGGTTGGCTGCCTGCAGACATCGTTCCTACTACTCTATATTACAAATAAATTGGATACAGTTTCCCTTTAAATAACAATAAAAGTAAATGTACATTGTCGATTTTGGATACATTTAATGTATTAGACACTCGTCCAGCAGTGATCTACATTCTGCACGTCTGTGAGACATAAATGCTGTATATCCAGGGCCGTCACGTAGACCCTCATTTCGGCCCTGATATATATATTTTGGCTTTACTCTTTGGCTTGCTGAACGCCCATTTTCCATTCATTTTTACTTTAACTTTAGGAGGTTTCTGCATCATCCAAAATTTTATTAAATTTTCCCTAGTAGGAGAGGAATTGCCAAGATATGTGCAGTAACATCTGTATTTATTTCCATCACAACTATTTTTGGTGTCTTTCTTTCATCGATAAAACCAGTGATGTGGCGTGAATGTCGGGGCAAGGCAATCATTTGTACCCCTCTTACCTATGGTCGATTTGTACCCTTCTTTCTCGTGGAAACTTTTATTTTTTTATTTTTATTTTTTCTAAATCAACTGGTGCCAGAAAGTTAAACAGATTTGTAAATCAGTTCTATTAAAAAATCTTAATCCTTCCAGTACTTTTTAGGGGCTGTATACTAAAAAGAAATGCATTTCCTGTGATGTCATGACCACAATGCTCTCTGCTGACCTCTGCTGTCCATTTTAGGAACTGTCCAGAGCAGGAGAAAATCCCCATAGCGAACATATGCTGCCCTGGACAGTTCCTAAAATGGACAGCAGAGGTCAGCAGAGAGCACTGTGGTCATGACATCAGAGGAAATGCATTTCTTTTTTTTATTTCTCTTTAGTATACAGCCCCTAAAAAGTACTGGAAGGATTGAGATTTTTTAATAGAAGTGATTTACAAATCTGATTTAACTTTCTGGCACAAGTGGATTAAAAAAAAAAGTTTTCCACGAGAGTACCCCTTTAAGGGAGTGCTAGCGGTCAACAGGTTATAGGTGCAATACTTGTTCCACCAGTTCAGTATTTAACCCCTTACCTTACCCTGCTCTTCTCTCTATACCCTTATTCCAGTGTTTCCCAACCAGGGTGCCTCCAGATGTTGCAAAACTACAACTCCCAGCATGCCTGCACAGCCTTTGGCTGTCCAGGCATTCTGGGAGTTGTAGTTTTGCAATGCCTGGAGGCACCCTGGTTTGGAAACACTGACTCATTCCCTTCCTTTAGCCATAGAAGTTCAGCTCTCCTCTCTCACTATCAGTCATATGATTGCTGCACTCTTCCCTCTGTGATCAGCCATAGGACTAATGCTCTCCTGCCTCTGCTACCTGCCCTGAGACTGATGCTCTTTTATATCTGCTACCTACCATAGGATTGCTACTCTCCTGCCTTTGCTAAAAGCCATATGATTGCTGCTCCTATGCCTTTGCAATGAGTCACAGGGCTTAACCCTTCTGGTTCTGCTACCAGTCATATGATTGCTGCTCTCCTTTCTTTGCTATAAAGCATAGGATTGCTGATATCCTGCCTTTGCTATCATTCATAGAATTTCTGCTCTCCTCCCTCTGCTATAAGCCATAGGTTTGCTGCTCTCCTGAATCTGCTATCAGCCATAGGTTTGCTGCTCTCCTGCCTCTGTCATCGGCAATAGAATTGCTGGTTTGCTGCCTTTGCTATAAGCCACAGGATTGCTGCTTTCTTGCCCCTGCTATCAGCCATATGATTGCTGCTTTTCGGTCTCTGCTGTCAGCCCCAGGATTACTGCTCTTTCTTCTCTGCTATAAGCCAGGATTTCTGCTCTCCTTCCTCTGTGACCAGAATGGCATTTCTGCTCTCCTTCATCTGTGACCAGAATGGCATTTCTGCTCTCCTTCCGATGTGATCAGCCATAGGATTTCTGCTCTCCTTCCAATGTGATCAGCCATAGGATTTCTGCTCTCCTTCCGATGTGATCAGCCATAGGATTTCTGCTCTCCTTCATATTTGATCAGCCATAGGATTTCTGCTCTCCTTCCTCTGTGACCAGAATGGCATTTCTGCTCTCCTTCCGATGTGATCAGCCATAGGATTTCTGCTCTCCTTCCTATGTGATCAGCCATAGGATTTCTGCTCTCCTTCCTCTGTGATCAGCCATAGGATTTCTGCTCTCCTTCCTCTGTGATCAGCCATAGGATTTCTGCTCTCCTTCCTATGTGATCAGCCATAGGATTTCTGCTCTCCTTCCTATGTGATCAGCCATAGGATTTCTGCTCTCCTTCCTCTGTGATCAGCCATAGGATTTCTGCTCTCCTTCCTCTGTGATCAGCCATAGGATTTCTGCTCTCCTTCCTATGTGATCAGCCATAGGACTTATGATCTCCTCTCTCTGCTATCAGTCACCTATTTCTGTGTACTGGGGTGACGAGACACAAGTGGCTGCAAAATGCTTAGGACATTAAAGGGGTACTCTGCCCCTTTAAAAGTCTTTCTTTTAGCTGACAAGCCACTAATAATATAACACTTACCCCACTACTCTTTCCCTTAAAGGAGTACAGTACTCCACCCCTAGACATCTTAGGAGATACGATGTCTGATTTCAGGGGTCTCACCGCTGGGACCCCCATGATCTCAGTGCAGCACCCGGCGTTAAGAATGCTGGGTATGGCTGTCCCCTCCATTCATGTCTATGGGAGGGGGCTTTGTGACCGCCATGCCCCCTCCCATAGACATAAATGGAAGGGGGCATGGCGTGACGTCACAACCACGGCCGCCCAAAACCAGCGTTCTGAAAATAACTTTCAGAAGGCCAGGTGCTGCACTAGGATCACGGGGGTCCCATTGGCGGGACCCCCGCGATCAGACACTTTATTCACTTGG
Source organism: Hyla sarda (assembly GCF_029499605.1). Taxonomy (NCBI): domain Eukaryota; kingdom Metazoa; phylum Chordata; class Amphibia; order Anura; family Hylidae; genus Hyla; species Hyla sarda. The sequence goes on along the minus strand of NC_079192.1, from coordinate 395,229,857 downwards.
ATAGGGGATAAGATGTCTAGCGGCAGAGTACCCCTTTAAAGGAAAGAGTACTGGGATAAGTTCTATATTTTAGTGGCTCGTCAGCATTTTATGAATGCCTGTATCCTCAATAATATAAATATATATATATATACACACATATATACAGCAGAGCAGACAGGCATTCATCAAATGGTCCCCCCCCCCCCATTATAAGTCTATGGGGGCAGCAAGACGAAGGGAAGTAAAGCAAATTGTATTCGCAAGAAAAAAAGGGGCAAGGCACAAATAGGCGCACACCAATAGCTAGAATAGCAAGAAAATAATTTTATTTTGTTACACACATTTAAAAACATTTAAAATAAGGGAGCCAAAAATAATATGGACTCCCGAAGCCACGGAGAAGAACCCCCCCCCCCCCCCTAGCAACCTGGAGATCTCTCCCTCCAAAGGGCAGTAAAACAAACTACCGCTGCTTATCCCCATTCCTTCCCATTGATCAATCGATATCTCACTCCTGAGACCCGACCGATCAAAACCTTTGATGTGGCTAAAACCCTATTCTACAAGCTTTCTGCTGACTTGAATGGAAGTTATGACCCATGTAAGACTATAGCAATAGTAACAAAATCCACACAATTAAAGCTCTGATTGATAATTGTCAGGTGTAACGATCACTTCAGGGCCCCAAGCAATATCTATAACAGGCCCCCCCCCCCACTTATATTACCAGCAGGACCTGGGTGCAGCTGCTACATGTGATCCCTCCTGCACCCTCTTTACACCTCTACCTATTGGTGCTGTTATTAGCATTACAGTCATAACTGGCGCTGTATAGAGTGAGCGCAGGGTATTGTGACACTTCCTCAGCTCTCCAACACGGGCCAGTGAATTTAACCTTTACCTCATTTCCCCTGTGTCTCCCTAAGGAGAAGAAGCTGCTCTTCCCTACTGGATGTCTCACCGGGCCAGCTCTGCCGAGTAAAGCTGAAGCATTTGTCGTTGATGCCGAGCCAGAGAGACAACAGGAAAACCCTCCAAACCCAATGCCAGGGGTGATATATCACTTATAACAGTCAACAAGAGGGGTGTGCGGAGAAATCCCTAGAAAGGATCGGAAAAATATTATGTAATAGATAAATATGAGATAGATAGATATGAAATAGATATTAGATAGATAGATATGAGATAGATACGAGATAGATATGAGATAGATAGATATGAGATAGATAGATATGAGATAGATATGAGATAGATAGATATGAGATAGATACAAGATAGATATGAGATAGATAGATAGATACGAGATAGATATGAGATAGATAGATAGATATGAGATAGATAGATATGAGATAGATATGAGATAGATAGATATGAGAGATGGATAGATAGATAGATATGAGATAGATAGATATGAGATAGATAGATAGATAGATAGATAGATATGAGATATGAGAGAGATAGATAGATAGATATGAGATAGATATGAGATATGAGATAGATAGATAGATAGATAGAAAGATATGAGATAGATATGAGATAGATATGACAGAGATATATATATATATGAGATAGATAGATAGATATGAGATAGATAGATATGAGATAGATAGATAGATATGAGATAGATATGACAGAGATAGATATGAGATAGATATGACAGAGATAGATAGATATGACAGAGATAGATATGACAGAGATAGATATGAGATAGATAGATAGATAGATACGAGATAGATAGATAGATACTAGATAGATAGATATGAGATAGATAGAAGATAGATATGAGATAGATAGATATGAGATAGATAGATAGATAGATACTAGATAGATAGATATGAGATAGATAGATAAATAGATAGATAGGAGATAGATAGATAGATAGGAGAGAGATAGGAGATAGATAGATAGATAGATATCCAAAGTTGAGAAACAGCACTACCAGAAATGCATAGGAGGAGGTGCCAGCAAACAGAACAGTCTTGGTCCAGGACTCTTGAAATACAAAAAGAAAATATTTGCAGCACTCAAAGTAAGGTTATTGTGAAAAAAAGTGTAGCTTTATTCCATCCAAAGAAAGCGACGTTTCAGCTGACTCACTCAGCTTGAAAATGGCTCAGCTGAAACGTCGCTTTCTTTGGATGGAATAAAGCTACACTTTTTTTCACCATAACCTTATTTCGAGTGCTGCAAATATTTTCTTTTAGATAGATAGATATGAGATAGATATGAGATAGATATGAGATGGATAGATAGATATGAAATAGATAGATATGAGAGATACATAGATAGATATGAGATAGATATAGATAGATATGAGATAGATAGATATGAGATAGATAGATAGATAGATAGATATGAGATAGATAGATATGAGATAGATAGATATGAGAGATACATAGATAGATATGAGATAGATATAGATAGATATGAGATAGATAGATATGAGATACATATGGGGTAGTAGATATGAGATAGATAGATAGATAGATAGATAGAATTTAGATAGATAGATAGATAGATATGAGATAGATATGAGAGATAGATAGATAGATATGAGATACATATGGGGTAATAGATAGATAGATATGAGAGATAGATATGAGCTAGATATATATAGATAGATTTGAGATAGATAGATATGAGATAGATATATATGAGATACATATGGGGTAGTAGATAGATAGATATGAGAGATAGATATGAGCTAGATATATATAGATAGATAGATTTGAGATAGATAGATATGAGATAGATAGATATATATGAGATACATATGGGGAAGTAGATAGATAGATATGAGATAGATAGATATATATGAGATACATATGGGGAAGTAGATATGAGATATATATATATATATATATATATAGATAGATAGATAGATAGATAGAATTGAGATAGATAGATAGATATGAGATAGATATGAGAGATAGATAGATAGATAGATAGATAGATATGAGATACATATGGGGTAGTAGATAGATAGATATGAGAGATAGATATGAGCTAGATATATATAGATAGATAGATTTGAAATAGATAGATAGATAGATATGAGATAGATATATATGAGATACATATGGGGTAGTAGATAGATAGATAGATATGAGATAGATAGATCTATATGAGATACATATGGGGAAGTAGATAGATAGATACATATAAGATAGATAGATATGAGATAGATAGATATGAGATAGATAGATATGAGATAGATAGATAGATAGATACATATAAGATAGATAGATATGAGATAGATATGAGATTGAGATAGATATGAGATTAAGATAGATAGATATATATGAGATACATATGGGGTAGTAGATAGATAGAAATGAGAGATGGATATGAGATAGACAGATATGAGATAGATAGATATGAGATAGATATATATGAGATACATATGGGGTAGTAGATAGATAGAAATGAGAGATGGATATGAGATAGATAGATATGAGATACATATGGGGTAGTAGATAGATGACGCGGCAGGAATCACATTTTCCCCTTTGAGTGACACATTCCTTGAAAGTAGATGGGAAGGCTGAGCGCATCTTTCCTATTTCCTTGCATTTAAGCAATAATTTTCTAATCATATATGAAGAACAATTCTTAGGTCATCTAGATGAAAAAGAAATCCATTACTCATCCTCCTGCTCTCTACAATTTGTGTTATGATCAATTTTATATTCCATTTGCTTCTTGGCCGCCTGGTACATTGCAGGATGCGTCTCCTTCCAGCCCCAGGAGTGCAGCGTTCTGCATCATATATCAAGACATGATGTAATGCCAGAAGTCACTAAGGCCTGCTGCACTAAGTCGCCTGCTGAGACGCTCTTATATAGCGGCAGATGACGGGGATTTGGAAGGGAGAGATATATTGCCATTTAAAGGGTAGCGCTATGAATGCATGGATCTAATGAATATGATCTGTGATGTATGGTCACTGCCTTCTACAAGGGTAGGACATTCCGCACATTTTGAATTATCCGGCGTTATTCAAATGTGCGGACCACTCAAAATGCGCTGTCTCGTAGATGGCAATGCATTTCTGAGCAGAATCCACAGAAAGAATAGATGAGTCTATTCTTTCTATGGACGCCGGAATCAAGATTTCCGCGACAGATGTTTCTGCCGCAGAAGTTTCCGCTTTGTGCAACAGAAATCAATGGGACTCTGCTGTGGCGGAATATCCGTGCGGAATATTCCATCAGAATTCTGCACAAGGACATTCCATAGCCTTTCTGTGTTCTGATTGGCTACATGATGTTTAATTCCCGCCCACTTAACAACTACTCTGTCGCTTCGATTGACCTTTGGTCTTATTGGTTACTAACTGATGGATGTTCTTCCACTTAAAAGAGTTGTCCAGTACAAAAAAAGGGACCAGGCTGGCCTAAAAATAAGGGGTATCTTTCCAATCCCCTCCTATATGAACACAATGCCTACTTAGCCAATTAATGGCGGGTCACCTCCACGGCCATTTGGTATGACCCGCAGGAATGTTCCTCCTAATTTCTCCTTGGTTTTAAGTAGTTTCTATGTAATTGTCTCATTGTCTGATCCAGAGCAATGGATCAGGCATACTGCTCTGGCCTGAATGTTATGGCTGCAGTTTCACTTTCGCTTCATGGTTCATGGCCTGTGCAGTCTCTGAGGATTATAGCCTACGCTATGTTTAAATCTATCCAAGACTGCTATGCTATGGAATGACTGGTTGCTATGTATTCACTACATTGGTTGCTATGGGTTGACAGCATTGGTTGCTATTGAATTGACTGCATTTGTTGCTAAGAAATCACTGCATTGGTTGCTATGGACTCATTGCATTGGTTGCTATGGACTCATTGCATTGGTTGCTATGGAATGCGACATTCTAATGCACCGTTCATGCCGGTACTTTGCTGCTGAATCATTATTGGGAGTGTCACAACTCAGTAGGGACTTGTTAGGGGTAGTGTTGAGCAGCATAGGCCATATTCGAATTCGCGATATTTTGCGAATATATGGACGAATATTCGTCATATATTCGCTAAATTTGCATATCCGTAATATTTGCGAAAATTTGCATATGTAAAAATTAACATAAACGAAAATTCACATACGCGCAAATTAGCATATGCAAAAATTAGCATAAGCGAAAACTCACATATGCAAAAATTCGCATATGTAAATTTTCGCATATGCGAAAATTCGCACACCAGTCTCGCACAGTAGTATTAGAGCCTTCTTTACACCACACAAGCTGGAAGCAGAGAGGGATGATCACTGTGATGTGTACTGTGAAAAAAAAACAAAAACAAACGAATATTCGTAATTGTGAATATATTGTGCTATATTCGCGAATGTGCTATATTCGCGAATATACGATATTCGTGAATAAAATTCGCATTGCGAATATTCGCGAGCAACACTAATTAGGGGTATAGGTTGAACTTGATGGACTCTGGTCTTTTTTTCAACTTTATGAACTATGTTACCTTTTGGTCCCTTAGGCCCCCAAATCCTGCCAGCGGGCTAGAAAAAGAGAAAAATCGGAAAAGAGCGGCTCAGTAATTTGTGCCGCTATCTCCTTCACAGTCTATGCAGCGATCTTCAAACTGTAGCCCTCCAGGTGTTGCAAAACTACAACGCCCAGCATGGCCGGACAGCCAACGGCTGTCCGGGCATGCTGGGAGTTGTTGTTTTGCAACAGCTGGAGGGCCGCAGTTTAGAGACCACTGGTCTATGGTAGTAGTGGGATTGGCCGTCCAGGCATGCCGCAAGTTGTCGATTTGCAACAGCAGGAGACACCCTGGTTGGGAAATATTGATTTCCGGCGATCACTGGGATATTGCAGGGGCAGTGAGGTTTAGCATGTCTGGTGTTAGTTTAGAGTTTAGGGAAAGATATAGGGATAAATTAGGGAAAGTTAGGGACATTATCCTTCAATCCTTCATCTACAGTTCTGGTCGTTGCCAATGCCATTATTGTTACCTTCCAATATCTATACATGTACCGTGTCCCAGTACAGCAGTTCCAGTTCAGTTGGCTAAGTTGCTAAAGGTTTGCTGCATGCTCCATGTGTAAATCAGGTACTGGATAGTATTGCAAATTTATTGTCTGTATTTCACCCCCAATTTCTTGCAAACCAGAGTGCAGAGGGTTAACGTTTCTCACATGTCTTGTATTTCATAGTACAGCTTAATCCTTCTAGTACTTATTAGCGGCCGTATACTACAGAGGAAATTCTTTTCTTTTGGGATTTCTTTTGTGTCTGACCACAGTGCTCTCTGCTGCCACCTCTGTCCATGTCAGGGACTGTCCAGAACAGAGTATGTTTGCTATGGGGATTTTCTCCTGCTCTGGACAGTTCCTAAAATTGACAGAGGTATCAGCAGAGAGCACTGTCTTTCCAAAAAGAAAAGAATTTCCTCTGTAGTATACAGCCGCTAATAAGTACTGGAAGGATTAAGATTTTTTAATAGAAGTAATTTACAAATCTGTTTAACATTAGTTGATTTAAATAATAATAATAAATATGCTTTTGACCGGAGTACCCCTTTAATGTTGGTTTGGCCACATGTCATCTCCTAGCCAGTAATTGCAGAAGAACCTGAACTAGTTGTAGAGTAAGTCAGGGTCACACATGCTTCAGCTAGCTCCAGTCATTGCTGGGTATCCATCCATACAGGCAGTATATACCCTCAGTTACTGTTGCGAGTCCAGGCTGCAAGGATACATTTCTACATTGTCCTAACCTTAAAGGGGCACTCCGCTGCTCAGCATTTGGAACAACCTGTTCCGAATGCTGGAGATGGTGCCGGGAGCTTGTGACGTCATAGCCCCGCTCCTTCATTACATCACACCCCCTGCCCCCTCAATGCAAGTCCCATAGACTTGCTTTGAGGGGCGGGGTGTGATGATGTCATGAGGGGGCGAGGCTATGGCGTCACGAGCTCCCGGCTCCAGTGTTCGGAACAGTTTGTTCCAAATGCTGAGCAGCGGAGTACCCCTTTTAAAGAGGAGAGTATTTTCAAGAAAGGATAAGTTGTGCAAGGACCTTTCTACCTTTCACTGATCTATATCAGGCTTACAGTTGGGTCAATGCCAGCCTGTCAGCCAAGTCAGGGGGACTTCTCTTTCTGAGTGTCCTGTTACAGATTGCCACCAAATAAAGTGGAGTCCTATATTGCACCTTACACCACGGTCAACCAACCTGTGAGGATCTTCGTCAAGTCTGTGTCATCTGATGAAGTAGGCGCCGCCGTACGAAACAGCTGTCATACCATTTCACTGAACGCTCCGGCACCTGCCGTGTAGAGGAGGCTGATATCCACGTCGGTTTCCTCCATGGGAAGCATGAAATAAAGTTGATCTCCACAGAAGTATGGTGGTGAGTGTAATCCTTGTTTCTATCCTGCTATAATTCAGCTAAAGCTGCACTATTAATGTGCTATTTCAAGGGACAGTGACCAAATCTACTTTTTTTTAACTGTATTTAAGAAAGTATATTTCTCTGGATATTTCCGAAGAAGTTAAGTTTGCAAATTGTTTCACATAATCCTAGCGTCTTCGAAAAAAAAAAAAAAAAAATTGTGGGTCACAGAGGAGTTAGCACCACTCAGCTACGTGACACAAACATTAGGGACAACTGCATCCAGCATTACCCTCATTATACTCCCTAGTGATCACCATACATGCTTGTATGTTTTCTGCCTGCAAGTTATACTATATAGCTCTACTGTAAGTCCTGGGGGTATCTGAGTACTGGGAGTCACAGTTAGGACATAGGCTGCTATAGTTGAAGACCAGTTCTGCCGTCTAGTGCCCGTCCAGTGTTACTACACCATTGACTATCTTTCCCTAGTAGTTACCAATAACAATCAGAATTTTATCCTATGTCTATGGCTGTGTGTAGGGGTGTAGTTAAGTCTGTACCAAATCGATATGTATCCCCGTTGGTGCACAAAACCAGATTCCCAATGCGCCAATGTTGTATTTTTCCGGAGTTTTGCGAACAAAGATAATTATGTTATCTATTGTCACTTCAAAGATACAAACAGCACTCCGTAAGTAATTCAATAATCCGGATGCCCTTGACGTGTCTCTGAAGAACACTTTCATTTGCTGAAGGTGAATGCGTCGTTTTTATCGCTCGGTAGGATCATCTGCCATTCACTGCGTCCTTGAAAGGAATAATTCTCTAGCTGAGAGTGTCAGGAGGTGAAACAATCCGCATTGTTTTGTCTTTGAGTCACACAATTCAATGACGGAACAAATATGAATGTAGAAAATTATGGTTTTTGTTCTAGAGGGAGAAGGAAAAAGAAGTAGAATGGCAAGAATTAACAACCGCACAATATTGCACTGGCTTTACACAAACCAGACTGACCTTAGAGTCAACCTAGTCTAAAGCTGGACAAACATTTTAGATAGTCGTCAGGTGAATGTTCATTTTAACAACCGCTATCTCTCCTGATTCCCCCAAACAAGATATTCTCTATTCACAGGATTGGGGATCAGTGGTAGTCTGGTTGCTGGGACCCTCCACTGATTATGAGAAAAGAGATGGAGCAGAAGCGCCTATGCTTGACCACTACTCCATTAACTTTATTGGGGCCTCCAAGCTTGGCAATGTTCGTAAGCCCCATAGAAAGTGAATGGAGATGTGGCCGAGCATGCTCACTGCTGCTTTATTCACTCAGGGGCCAATTGACCTCCATTCTTCTGGTTGGCAGAGGTCCCAGCAGTCGGATGTCCACCGATCAGCTAGTTATTCCTTATACTGTGTATAGTGGATAAGAAAACCCCTGCTAGACAATTCTAGTTGCAGCTTATAGGGGTATTTCAGGTTTTTACTACTTTAAAAGTTATGTGCCCCTGATGCCAATATGTTTAAAATTTATTTGTGTTACCTGTCAGGGGTGGATGGTCCACTTTTTTGTATTTTTCGTGCCCCTGGGAAGTTCATTTTTTTTTTTTTTTCATCATCATGAATAAGTGTCCTGTGCAGTTCGAGACAATGCGTCGCAAGTAATCAAGTCCCCTGATGACGCACGTGGCATGTCTGTTTGCCCCCCTGTGCCAGCGTTGTACATGTCCTTTCTATCTGCAGACTGTGCTGAGATCACGTGACAGCAGGGGACGTACGCAGCGCTGGCACAGCGGGATATACATATACGCTGCACATGTCATCTGGCTTGTCAGGAAAGACGAGAAGTAGCCTAGCCCCCTGTGATCAGCAACTTGTTCTCTCGATCTGCACAGGAAGCCGGGAATGGCTCAAGACAACATTAATTATTAGTGCTGAAAAATGCAGAAATTCTAGGGGGCATGAAAATACAAAAAAAATCCGCCCCAGGTGATACAAGTTCATTTAAAACATACATAACTTGGCATCAGGGGCACATTACTTAAAAGTAGTAAAAACCAGGAATATAATTTTAATTTCCTGAGAACAAAGGGATTGGGCATATTAAAGGGGTATTCCAGGCCAAAACTTTTTTTTATTTATCAACAGGCTCCAGAAAGTTAAACAGATTTGTAAATTACTTCTATTAAAAAAATCTTAAGCCTTCCAATAGTTATTAGCTTCTGAAGTTGAGTTGCTGTTTTCTGTCTAACTGCTTTCTGATGACTCACGTCCCGGGAACTGTCCAGCTCCTATGGGGATATTCTCCCATCATGCACAGCTCCCGGGACGTGACATCATCATTGAGCAGTTAGACAGAAAACTTCAGAAGCTAATAACTATTGGAAGGATTAAGATGTTTTAATAGAAGTAATTTACAAATCTGTTTAACTTTCCAGAGCCAGTTGATATATAAAAAAAAAAGTTTTGGGCTGGAATACCCCTTTAAAATAACATTTTCAATCCTTCTGTGTTCAGCCCATCCTGCTGAAATGGGTGGCTTTGGCCTTCTTTAATCTTCTAATTATGGTCATCTCAAGATTAAATGCCATCCCCTGTCTACAGTATAAGGATTAACTAGCAGATGGGTGGGCATCTGACTGATGGAACCTCTACCGACCATAAGAAAGAAGGTCAATTGGCCCTTGAGTGAATGGAGAAGCATTGAGCAAGCCGGGCACACCTCCATTCACTTTCAATGGGGCTTATGAACATTGCCCAGCCCATAGAAAGTGACTGGAGTGGTGGTCAAGCATAAGTGCTTCTGCTCCACTTTTTTAGGAGTGCAATTCACCTCTTATGATCAATGGGTCATCTACTTGTGGAAAGGGGATACCTTTTAATTTTAAACTATGACCAAGTCATGTACCTTGTTCTTGCAAATGATTGAATTTAAATGAATATCACACAATTTTTTTTTTTCGAAATATGTACATATATAACAAAATAGAGCTCCAGTGCTGACCCACCTTAGTACCTCCTAAAAGTCATATGAGCCTTGGGCTGTTTCTCCCTTCCTATTCTGAGAAGTGCCATAGACTTCGCCTATGTAGCTACTTGGGAACCTATGAAATAAAGCCCAACATGCTGGCCCATATGCCCTTTTTCCAGTGTGCAATATGAACCCCACCTTAGTACATCCTAAAAGTCATATGAGCCATGGCTGTTTCTCCCTTTCTATTCTAAAATAGACTTTGCCCATGTGGCTACTTTGGAACCCATGAAATAGAGCCTAGCTTGCTGACCCATATGCCCTTTTTCCACTGTACAATATGAACCTGCACAGGACCACAGCAAAATGTTTGGAAAGGGAAAGGGGTCAGGTTCAAGAACCACTTGGCCCTTCAGTCCCCGGATGGACAACCACCACCTCATATGGGTGTCTGCTCTAGGTATATATGTGGTACTCGGGGATGAAGGGAGAACAGGGGTGTTTCAATGTAGTGTTGCTGGGTATAGGATTAACTCTTGATTGTAGTGACGCCAGGGTGTGGGCTTCCTCTAGTTATATATGTCCTATTGCCTCCCGTCCCAAGAACAATAGGGAGGAATAAAGGATTGTCCACAGCCGGAATTGTAATAAACTTGAAATACTTTACTGTAGATTTTATGCAGGATGAATAACAAACAGTCTTTACAGAGGACCGGGACTTAGGCTCCTCACAGGTTGGCTGGGACTTTGTCGCTAATAAGCTTTGATGTTTGCTGTACGCTGTTCCACTGAATTTAGGGTTATGTTTAGGTTCAGTAGTCACGTAGGATTTGCAGTATGGAGTTGGATTAACTCACGGTTTAGAATGCGGCTGAAGTGGAAGGCTTCAGGCCTAGATTGTCTTGTCACTGCGATAACAGATCTGCTTACTTGGAGATTCCAAGGGAAAAAGAGAGAGAGAGATTATTGGATACAGCACCCTTACATACAGAATGGGCAGGATCAAAGCTTATTGGTCCCCAAACCTGTCAGTCCTAGTACAAAGCACTATGGTACATCACATGACCCCATCACATGACTCAAAAGGTCCTTAAACATAGCATAACACAATTATCTATATATATATCACGTGACCAAAGGTCCTGTACATAAATTACATTATAAAATATATACATTTCTGAATGGAATTAGGAGGCGACTAGGGGGGAACCCACCAGGAAGGCCCTACCAGCATGGAGGAACTCTGAATGTGGGGACTTACAACAAAGGTACGGGACCAAGTCCAGTACCGGGACACCACATAAACCTTATGCACAATAATAACGAGCCTGTTGATGCTATACTACAGATTATATAAGACTATATTGATGAAGAACATAGAGAAGGACCAGACCGGGGGGTTGTAATACACTCATTAGAAGCAGAACAATGAAAGGCAACGCAGACTGTGGCTATGATTCATAGTGCAAGTCTGACTCATTAGAAGTTATCTCGCTACCGGAAAAAAAAAGTGTTTTTTTTAAGAAGCAGTGGGTTGTTTATATGAGAATCGGAAGCTATGAAAGAACTTGTTATCCCTAAGTGAGTACTCACAGGAAGACTCCTTTAATCTAGAAATCAGCTATTTTGGCCACAGCCTCCTAGTCATCTGGAACTTAGCAGAACTATAGGTAACAAATGGACTGATACGAACGTCTCAAAGATTCCGACAGTCTGGCAATGAATGCTGAACTATCAGGTGTTTCGGACTATGGGGTGTCCTAATATAGGTGTTCCTATAGTCTGGTAAAGTGAGGAGTTGGGGTTAAAGGAGTCAGCCACCATAAGGGGACTTTAGTACCTACCGGCCAGACAATAATCGACATGCTTAGGAATGATTTCTGTTTGTCTTGGGGCTAAATGACTATTTTGTGAATCCACCACAATGTGCTGCTACTTTTTTTTGTGAACTGGCTATTTCCTGTTGTAGTTCCCTTCCTCTAACTATAATTCCTAGGATCCCTTGTTTGTAAGTGTGAGGTCACTTTTCTCCCTCCCACGCATCAGCTACCTCTTTGCAGTACAGCTCGGCTCCCTTCCATGCGTGCTATGCTTGAAACTACAATTCCCTGCAGCCCCATGGAGAATGATCCCCCCCCCCAACCCAGCAGTCCCTTCACCCATTGAAGCACAGACAAGCTCCCTTTCAACACCTGACTAGGGATGTAATGTCTCAGGCCACACTACAACCTAAGGAAAGCCCAAGACGACATCTATTTTGAATGCTGCTAAAAATGAACATCGGGGCAAAGCTCACATAGAAATTGCGAGACCACAATTAACCCCTTCAGGACCAAGCCCATTTTGGCCTTAAGGACCAGAGCGTTTTTTGCACATCTGACCACTGTCACTTTAAACATTAATAACTCTGGAATGCTTTTAGTTATCATTCTGATTCCGAGATAGTTTTTTCGTGACATATTCTACTTTAACTTAGTGGTAAAATTTTATGGTAACTTGCATCCTTTCCTTGTGAAAAATCCTAAAATTTGATGAAAAATTTGAAAATTTTGCATTTTTCTAACTTTGAAGCTCTCTGCTTGTAAGGAAAATGTATATTACAAATAAAAAATTTTTTTATTCACATATACAATATGTCTACTTTATGTCTGCATCATAAAAGTGACGAGTTTTTACTTTTGGAAGACACCAGAGGGCTTCAAAGTTCACCAGCAATTTTCCAATTTTTCACAAAATTTTCAAACTCACTATTTTTCAGGGACCAGTTCAGGTTTGAAGTGGATTTGAAGGGTCTTCATATTAGAAATACCCCACAAAAGACCCCATTATAAAAACTGCACCCCCCAAAGTATTCAAAATGACATTCAGTCATCATTTTAACCCTTTAGGTGTTTCACAGGAATAGAAGCAAAGTGAAGGAGAAAATTCACAATCTTCATTTTTTACACTCGCATGTTCTTGTAGACCCAATTTTTGAATTTTTACAAGGGGTAAAAGGAGAAAATGTATACTTATATTTGTAGCCCAATTTCTCTTGAGTAAGCACATACCTCATATGTCTATGTAAAGTGTTCGGCGGGCGCAGTAGAGGGCTCAGAAGGGAAAGAGCGACAAGGGGATTTTGGAGAGTAAGTTTTTCTGAAATGGTTTTTGGGGGGCATGTTGCATTTAGGAAGCCCCTATGGTGCCAGAACAGCAACAAAAAAAAACACATGGCATACCATTTTGGAAACTAGACCCCTTGAGCAATGTAATAAGGAATAAAGTGAGCCTTATTACCCCACAGGTGTTTCACGACTTTTGCATATGTAAAAAAAAAAAAAAAATTTCCACTAAAATGTGTGTTTCCCCCCAAATTTCACATTTTTGCAAGGGTTAATAACAGGAAATACCCCCCAATATTTGTAACCCCTTCTCTTCTGAGTATGGAGGTACCCCATAAGTTGACCTGAAGTGCACTATGGGCGAACTACAATGCTCAGAAGAGAAGGAGTCATATTTGGCTTTTTGAGAGCAAATTTTGCTCGGGGGGCATATCGCATTTAGGAAGCCCCTCTGGTGCCAGAACAGCAAAAAAAAACCACATGGCATACCATTTTGGAAACGAGACCCCTTGAGGAACGTAACAAGGGGTACAGTGAGCATTTGCCCCCCACTGGTGTCTGATAGATCTTTGGAACAGTGGGCTGTACAAGTTTTCATTTTCACGGACCACTGTTCCAAAGATCCGTCAGACACCTGTGGGGGGTAAATTCTCACTGCACCCCTCATTACATTCCGTGAGGCGTGTAGTTTCCGAAATGGGGTCACATGTGGGATTTTGTTTTTTTTGCGTTTGTCAAAACCGCTGTAACAATCAGCCACCCCTGTGCAAATCACCTCAAATGTACATGGTGTGCTCTCCCTTCTGGGCCTTGTTGTGCGCCCCCAGAGCACTTTGCGCTCACATATGGGGTATCTCTGTAGTCGGGAGAAATTGCGTTACAAATTTTGGGGGGCTTTTTTCCCTCTTACCTCTTGTGAAAATGTAAAGTATAGGGCAACATCAGCATGTTAGTGTAAAAAATTAAATTTTTTTACACTAACATTCTGGTGTAGACCCCAACATTTCCTTTTCATGAAGGGTTAAAGAAGAAAAAGCCCCCCAAACCTTATAACGTAATTTCTCCCGAGTACGGTGATACCCCATATGTCGCCCTAAACTGTTGCCTTGAAATACGACAGGGCTCCAAAGTGAGAGCGCCATGTGCATTTGAGGCCTAAATTAGGGATTTGCATAGAGGTGGACATAGGGGTATTCTACGCCAGTGATTCCCAAACAGGGTGCCTTCAGCTGTTGCAAAACTCCCAGCATGCGTGGACAGTCAACGGCTGTCCGGCAATACTGGGAGTTGTTGTTTTTCAACAGCTGGAGGCTCTGCTTTGGAAACAGTGGCGTACCGGACGTTCTTATTGGGGGAGGGGGGCTGTGTAGGGGTATGTGTATATGTAGTGTTTTTAACTTTTTATTTTATTTTGTGTTAGTGTAGTGTAGTGTTTTTAGGGTACAGTCACATGGGCGGGGGATTACAGCGAGTTTCCCAGCGCAAAATTTGCTGCATCTCAAGATGCGAGAAACCCACTGTAAAAGCCTCGCCCATGTGAATGTACCCTGTACATTCACAGAGGGGGGGGGGGTGCACCAGCTGTTGCAAAACCACAACTCCCAGCATGCATGGTCTGTTAGTGCATACTGGGAGTTATAGTTTTGCAACAGCTGGAGGCACACAGGTTAGGAAACACTGAGTTAGAAACAGACAATGTTTCCCAACCAGTGTGTCTCCAGTTGTTGCAAAACTACAACTCCCAGCATGCCCAGACAGCTGAAGGACATGCTGGGAGTTGTAGTTCGGCAACATCTGAAGGGCCAGATGTTGCTGAACTAAAACTCCCAGCATGCCTGGACAGTCAGTGCATGCTGGGAGTTGTAGTTTTGCAACAGCTGGAAGAGCACAGATTGGAGACCATTATACAATGGTCTCCAAACTGGGGCCCTCCAGATGTTGCAAAACTACAACTCCCAGCATGCCCAGACAGATCTTCACTGCTGCTTCTGAGAACCATGTACTTACCTGCCGGTCCCGTCGCTGCTCCTCCACGTGGCCGGTCCCGCGCTGCTCCTCGGTCCCGCCAGGTAAGTCCGCCGGTCCCCTGATGTTCCCCTCCTATGCCGCAGGTCCCTGCGAGCCCCCGCAGCCTTCGCCCCCCGTTCTGCCCGACTTCCAGGGGCGGGCAGTGCGGGGGATCTGAACTTTCACCCCAGATCACTGTGATTGGTCCACAGGGACCAATCACAGTGATCGCTGACCAGGACCATCAATGGATGGTCCTGGGGGTGAAGCAGAAGTTGTCCCCTGCTGGAAACAGCGGGACTTCTGCCAGTTAACCCGTGCGATGCTGCGCATCGCCGGGTTAACTGAATGTCATTTATAAACGCCGGGATGCGCGAACGCACTGCACAACCCGGCGTTTATATATGACATTCTGCGGGAAGGGGTTAAACACCGGTACAGGCACTCTATTATGAACTACACTAGCTTTACAGCTCCTGCAGCACAGTTAGTCATTGAGCCCCCCCCATACTAGATGTTAGAAAAGCGGTAGACTACTGACCTAGAGTCTACTCTACAAACAATTTAGCTAACTTAAATGTCTTGTAGAAGGTACCAGTAGACACTATATAGAACGTGATTCACAGAACAAAATTCCACAGAGGGAACAAGGTACCAAGGGAAAAGATAATTCACAGTAGGGTACTTCATTAAAACTTAGCTTTTAATTAAGACACTTAAAATACCAACAAAATCACGCAAATGTACATCAAAGAAAAAAGCCAGGACAACAGAGTAGGGCCCTAGTCAAAAATAGGAACCTCTACTTAAACACAAGTTAGATCAGCAATACAATGGATGCTAGTATTTCAAATTGCATATCCACCAAATTGACCTGGGGATAGTATATAGGGGTGAGGCATATGGTGTATCCTAGGGTGTGCAAATTTATATCTGATGCACCCTAACGGGAAAATGGACTGTGGACTACCCCTACTCCCACAGGGAACCGTCGGGGGCACTCGCCCTAAAAAGGGTGACCCCAGCTCCGAACTACCACTTGGACTTACCCTAGAAAATCCCTAAAGTGTATACACACTTGTACACTGGTACAACCATATACCCATATGTATGGTTGTACCAGTGTACCGGTGTGCATGCACTTCAGGGATTTTCTAGGATGAGTCCAAGGGGTAGTTCGGGGCAGAGTTCGCCATTTTTAGGGTGAGTGCCCTGACAGTTCCCCGTGGGAGTAGGGGTAGTCCACAGTCCATCTTCCTGTTAGGGAGCATCAGGGGTAATTTTGCACACCCTAGTCCCGGTAACTAGATATTACATTTGACTAGTTTATACACAAAACTCTATGTACATCACTGAATAAGTTATATAATATCATTAAAGGAGATATCCAGTGCTGAAAAACGTATCCTGTGATCTTCTGTACGGGGCCCCGGCAGCCCGCGGGAAGGGGGCAAGTTGACCACTGCTGCCTTCGGCGATCTCTGGCTCTGCCATAGCGATGTATTGAGGGGGCATGTCAGCCGCCGCTTCATGAGGTGGTCGACACCCGCTATCTGGCCAGTGACCCGGGGCCCCGTACACAAGATCGCAGGGGGCCCCAGCGGTCGGACCCCCGCGATTTGAAACTTATCCCCTATCCTAGGGGATAAGTTTTTCAGGACTGGACTACTCCTTTAACTATGCTAGACTGACTAAATATGATATAAGGTACTAGCACTATTCTCTGTACCTGGCTGGTAACTGTCCCTGTGTTGACCTTTGGGATCTGCGCAGCACCACCTCTGGAGGATCTGGAGCTCTTGGGACTTCTGGAGCTTCAGCCGGCTCTTCTTCATTGAACTCAGGAGCTGGGATCAATTCAGGACTTGCTGAACTCAGAATAGCTGGCATTTGTGCTGGAGATGCTGGAGACATGGTCGGCACTTGTGAGGCAGATAGATAGGCCGGAGCCAACGGTGACAGGACTGGGACTGGTGTGGTGACTAACGTGGGTTGAACTAGTCTTGAGGTTGGAGACACACAGAAGATTGCCGGCTGGTTTGAAGAAAACCTGGGGAAATCCATAGATGGGTGGATCCCCTTGCCAGGAACATATTCCCTCACAGGTCTAACATCTGGAGGAGGTGGTGCTGGGAGCACAGGTAGATCTTCTTTGAGACAAAGCTTGATACAATTCCAATGGAAGACCTGTGGCTCATAACCAGTTTTCTGTACTTTATATACATCAGACTCTGGGTAAGTTATAGCCGTCACTGTATAGGGTTCTGTCTCCCAGATGGAGTCCAACTTGTGAGTTCTTGGGAACTTTCGTAGCCAGACTTTATCACCCAATTGAAGTGGTTTGGCGGAGGCGTGACGGTTATAATCCTCTTGTTGCCTCTGTTGGGCCTCACCAATTTTCTTACTGACAATTTCTTTGACTTTTTGGATCCTTCTCTGATGGTCAGAGACCCACTCAAGAGAGGCTTGCGGAAAGTTAATGATTGGGGCATGTAGCCCAAACGGGTGATCTGTAGGCAACTGGCCATGTCGCCCCATCATCAAGTAGAAGGGGTATACCCCGTAGAACAATGGACTGTGTTAGTATAGATCTCCAGAAACTCGGGCAGTAGTCAGGGCCACTCTTCTTGTCTTGACACAGAGGCTGCTCACAGCATATGAATAAAGACTTGATTAATGCGTTCACAGAGCCCATTCCCCTGAGGGTGGTAGGCGGTGGTGCGGAGTTTCTTGCAGGCATGGAATTGGCATAGCTCTTGGAATAGTTGGGCTTCGAAGGCCGTTCTCCGGTCAGTTAGGACAGACTCCGGACACAAAGTGTTTGCACCCATTTGGAGTAGAACATCTGGGCCGCTGTCTTGTCTGTGAGATCTTTATGCTCCACCATGGTGAGAGCATAAGTATACCCGGACCAGGTAGGAGACAGTTTGACATGGTCTAGCATGACCAACTGGTTGGGTCTTTCACTCTGGATGGAATGGAGGGGTGCTCTTGCATCCTTGCGCACATTCTTGGTGACGTTGCAGACGGAACACTCACTGCACCATTTCTCTATGTCACTCCGCATTCCGATCCAATAGAATCTTCGCCTGACAGTGGCTACGGTCTTGTGGACTTCAAAGTGTCTCGACTGGTCATGGTATACGTTGAGGACCTTCGCTGCATCTCTTTGGGAAACCAGAATCTGATGAAGTGGATCACCAGAGACTGGATCCAAAGAATTTCGGTACAACAGTCCTTTGTGCACAGTCGCTTCCTCTGTCGCCACAGACGTTTCAGCTCATAGTCACACTGGGCCCGACGTAGACAGGTTGGTACCTTTTTCTCTAGAAGGTAGTCCAACAGATCGCCCATGACTCGGCTTTCATCCTGAAGGGTCTTCCAAGTGTATAGGTCTTTTTTAACCTTTTTGGACCTGGGTTCACTATCCATGAGGGCTGTCACAATGTTCTGGTTCACGAACCGTTAGTAAAATGGGCGCATCTCCATGTCTTCCCACACGTCTTTGACAGGTGGTTCTTCGCCTGGGGTCATTCGAGATAGTACATCGGCATTGATGTTTGACTTGCCGCTTCTGTACTTGATGGTGAAACTGTAATTGGCTAATCTCGAAGCCCAATGCTGTTCGATAGCACCAAACTTGGCAGTGTTCAGGTGGGCCAATGGGTTATTATCCGTGTAGACAGTAAAAGGTGTGGCAGCCAAATAGTCTTTGAACTTTTTTGGTCACGCCCATACCAGGGTGAGAAGTTCCAACTTGAATGAGCTGTAATTGGCATCATTCTTCTCTGCTCCTCGCAGGTTACGACTGGCATAGGCAATTAATCGTTCTTTCCTTCCTGGACTTGGGACAGGACAGCTCCCAGACCTTCAAAACTGGCATCAGTATATAGCCAGAATGGCTGACTGTAGTCTGGATACGCCAAGATGTGTGGTCCTGTCAGCAGACGTTTAAGAGCTCGGTATGCTGTCTCTTGCTCTTTGGCCCATTCAATTTGTAGTCTTCCATTATAATTCTCCTTCGCCATACCCTCTAAGAGAGCTGTAAGGGGTTATGCAATCTGGACAAAGTGTGGAATAAAGCGACGGTAGTAGTTGGCAAATCCCAGGAAGCTCCTGACATCTTTTACCATGCTCAGGGTACGGCCAGTCCTTGACAGCTTCCACATTTTCAGGATTGGGCTGGACTCCCTCTGCTCTGACAATATGACCCAAGTAATGAACTTGAGGTTTGAGCAAATGACACAAGTCCATGCTTGATTAAGACTTGAAAGACGTCTCACAAATGACTGAGGTGTTCCTGGTAGGACTTGGAATACACAATGACATTGTCCAGGTACAATATAACACTTTGAAAATTCAGATGGCCCAGGCACCTTTACATCAGACTCTGGAACATAGCAGGGACATTACATAGCCCAAACGGCATACTTTTAAACTCTAACAACCCCATGGGTGTCACGAAGGTGGTCTTCTCCCGATCCTCCACTTGCCAATACCCACTTGTTAAGTCCAGGGTGGAGGAGTAAGCGGCTGTCCCGAGGGCCGTGAGTGACTCCTCGATCCTTGGCAAAGGGTAAGCATCTGTGTGACATTGTTCAGTTTCCTGTAGTCGACAAGGAAGCGGACGGTTCCGTTTTTCTTCTTGACCAGGACAAGTGGTGCCACCCAAGGACTCTGACTTTCTTGGATCACGTCCGCCTCTTTCATGTTGGCCAGCATCTTCTTGACAGTCTGGTACATGCCTGGCACGACTGGGCGGTGTCTTTCCTTGATAGGCAGACTGCTGCCTGTAAGGATTCGGTGATGGATCATGGAAGTATGCCTGAAGATTGTGGAGTGTTTGCTGAAAGCCTCATGGTACCTTTTTTGCGACATTGATGACTCCATTGACTTAGTCCCATGGGGTAGTGTCGTCTCCAAATGGAGTTGACCCACCAGGGCTCTGAAGGGCTCGCAGTGGATCCTTCGGCCACTTGGGCTGCACGCTGTCAGGCCACCAGACGTTCTGTCACAATGTCCTCTGACTGTAGGAGGTATAACTCGGCTACTGGAATATACTTTGGTAAGACAGTAGCAGAATAAGACAGATTCACTAAACGCACCGGGACTCTCCCATTGATGACAGTGACAAGGCTTCTTACAGCTCAGACAAGAGGATGATCTTCTAATTGCATAGGATCCAGCAGGGCCTGATAGTCCATATTCTTGACTCCAGGACGTGCACGACACCAGATGATGGTCTCCGTATTGGGTTATAAAGTCACCGACCTGATGTCTTAAATTCGTACTTTGCAGATTTTACCTTGCTTGTTGGCAAACTTCTGCTCTGCCTGTGGTATAGGTCTAGCTACCGCCCCTAGTGGTTCTTGAACGGGTGTAAGGGGTGTACAAACTTCCTCTAACTCAGTCCCGGACTCAATCACTTGGATAGCCAGCCTTTTGAAAGCGGGGAATAACTAGTTGGGGTTTTGGACTGCTAACATTCTCAGCTGGGCTTTGTCCTACTTATTATGAGCCCCATCAAAAAATCTGTCCATAAACACCTTGTTGCCCTGCTCGGGAGATATACCATCTAATTTCTGAACAGTGTCTAGGGCATTCTGTTGGGCTTAAGGCATATGCTCTCAAGGTCTCACCTGGCTTTTGTTGCCTTTCATATAGCCGGAGATGTACCTCTGATGGAGAATGTGACTCAAATACCTGGTACAGTCCTTCAAAGATCTGCTCTACAGTCACCTTCTCAGAGGCTGGCCAGGTGCGGACTTCCTCTAGCTCTGGTCGCTGGAGTTGTTCTGTGAGCAATTGCATTTGTTGGTTAGGAGGGAAAGAGTAAAAGACAAATAAACTCTGGATCCTCTCTTTGAAATCCCTCAAGGTTAAGGGGTCTCCATTGTAGGTAGAGAGGATAGGGTTCCCCATGAATACTGGTGCAGACGCTTGAACACCAGGACTGTTGATGTTGACTGCAGGCAGGGGGACAAGGCACTGGCTACTGGAGTAGGTGATGACCTTGCTGCTGGAGATGAAGGGGCACTGGCGCCCGGTTGATCTGTGGTGCTGGGTTCATACATTCTGTTGATTTTTGAGTGCGCTGTCGCTTTAAGAGAAATAAGGTGCATTCCCCTTCAAGATTTTTGCTAAAGCACTGCGGCGGCTTTGACTTGACTAATGGGGGTACTGTAATGGATACTCCCCGTCTATTTTGCAGGCACCTGGTTATGGATAGTCTTGCGACCAGACTTGCAGGCAGTAACGTGGTAATACTGACGGCTACGGGCACCGGAGACTTGATAATGACAATCATTGGTGTTTGCAGAGTTTGCGCTTCAGCGGATGTTTGACAGATGACCGTGAAGACGAGCGCAGCAGCTGGAGCCTCCAATATGGCTGCGCCCAGGGAACTTCCGGTTTTGGTCCAGTCGGCAAAATTTTCCCCTGTGCAACAGGGCGGCTCTTTGGTTCCTCCTCACTGTACTGAAGAGGCATCACCGCTGGGGACTGATGGGGCGGAGCTGCGACCGCTCACGTGCACGGGAGACACCGAGCCAAGTTAACCCTTTCAGGTACAGGCTCTCTACAGTTCACAATGGCAAACACCAGTCTTTTCTTCACCTCCCCTTCTATTTCACAAGCGCCTCTTGACATAAACTTTTCACAGACAAAGTCCTGTACACTTTCTGGTGCAATTTTTGTCGCACGCGCATGTGTTTACTCTGTAACACTGGTCACAGTTCAGATTGGGGGTGGGGGGTACTTTTAGCCAAAAGTAGAGGGTGTGATGAGGGCAGATGAAATTACCCTAAGGGCAGATGGCATTAACCACTTGTGTTCGTGATGCCAAGGCGTGGTTTATCCTCAATAACACCCGAAGGAATACCGCTGTATCCTGGGCTAGGCACAGGGGCAATAATGACTCCGACGCCAAGTTACGGTACAACGGTAGCTTTACTGAGTTAGACAGGTGGAATAGTCTATACAGCTTGGCTAGGCCAACGGAGGTGACCAGTGACTTCAGAGACCTTAGGGCTAGCTGGGACTTGCAGTGGACTGGGACAATTTTGATGCAGGCCATGCTAACTGAAGACAGGTTGACTTTGACTGACTTGACTGAGACTGACTATACCCTGTTTGTTGCTTACCAGGCTCTGACTTAGACCTGGGGGTAATGGACTTGTAGACTTGTGGCTGCGTGGTTGACTTGAGGCCTCCTCTGGACTCCAGACACCTAGGACATAACTGCACTGGACCTCAGCAGAGACTTAACTGGAAATCAAGAGAGCGAGCTAGCTCCTCCCAGGGCTTATATGGGGGAGACTAGGAGGGGTCCCATAGGTCACCCTAAGGTCACATGGTCACTGATACCTCACTGGGTTACAATTACATGACACTGGTTAATCACATATCAACAGTTCTTAAAGACATAACACTTTTATATACAATACACAGCATAAAGATAACTATACAAGGGGAACAAGTGCCCAGGGGACACTGCAGGGAGGCTGCCTGACAGGGCATCTAGGGTACATGGGTACAATTCCTGTACCGGGCCACCACACCAGCATGTAGTATTGCTTTGTAGGCTTTATCTATTTCAGATAAACTATTTGAGATGTTGGATTAGATAATAGAGGGGGGTCCAGATGTTGTTTTAGGTGATAGAAGGGGGTCCATCAATAGTGCACTCCCCCCATCCTAGGACTGGCTTTAGGGGTGTGCAACCTATGCAATGGCACAGGGCGCATTACGCTCATCTACTGTAGAAGCCGTCATCAACCTTGCAGCATCACTTTAATGGCGGCCAAGGAAAAGGGCTCATGTCCACCATCCGCAGTATGGAGGATGGTCAGAGGAGATTTCCCTCTATTCAGTGTTTTATTGGAGTTTTGGCTGCTGCTCATATACCTTCTCTATTCTGCAGAACATTGTGTTAGTGAGAGATAAGCGGAGATGTGTTTAACCTCCATCCTCCGTGCGGCTCAGGTCGCACTTCACTACAAGCACAAAGGGTCATAAATTTATATCAGAGACGGCAGCTATAGTCTTATGTAATGTAATCTTTATAGTCACATGTACAGATGAAATCAGACATTACATAGTAATAAATGAACAATTCATACAATAGGACTGAAGGCCCTGCTCTCAAGAGCTTACAATCTATAAGGAAATAAATAAGGGTGACGCAAAAAGTGCCGGTTCTGTACATGGCTCGGCCATTTTTATTTTTACATAAAATAGTGACTTACTGCTGCCCCTTTTTCCGTAAAAATGATCATTCCTGGGAAATACTTGCTCCTGATAATTCCAATGTGTAAGGCTGTGTTCACACGTTCAGGTTTTTATCTCTTGAGAACTTTTCATTTTTGCGTTTTCACTTTTTCCTCCTCTCCTTTCAATTTTCTACCCACAAACCCATATGAGGACTTGTTTTTTGCGCCACCAATTGTACTTTATAAGGACGTCTCTCATTTTACCACAAATCTACGGTGGAAAAAAAATATTTGTGTGTTTCTACGCAGTGCACTTTATGATGAAAAGGACACATTGGCCCAGATTTATCAAACTGTGTGAGAGAAAAAATAGAGCAATTCTTTAACTGCAACCAATCACGGCTCAGCTAACGCGCTCTGGTAAAGTGAAAGCTGAACTGTGATTGGTTGTTGTGGAAAAAGAACTACATTTTTTTCTCCCACACAGTTTGATAAATCTGGGCCATGATCTTTATCCTGTAGGTCCATACAATTACAACGATACCCAATTATATAGATTTTGTTTTATTTTACTATTTAAAAAAAAAAAAAACATTTTTTGTAACATTAACATTTTTTGACCTGCATTCTTTATCGGTAACATTTTTGTTTCGATGAGTTTTTTTAATCGCTTTTATAATTTTTTGGGGTATATGAAGTGACTGAAAATCAGCAATTCTGGAGTATTTTTTTATATGTACACCATTTACTGATTTCACTAACTTTCTATTTTAATATTACGGACATTAATGTGTGTTGTTAAACCACATATGTTCATGTTAATTTTTGTTTACAATATTATAATTTTTTATACAAAGGGAAAAAAGGAGTTGATTTATACTTTTATTAGGGAAGGTGTTTATTCACATTTATCTTTTTTACTTCTTTTTTTTTTTTTTTGTCCCCCAATAGAGACTATTACCAGTGTAAACACTGAATTATTCTTTGCCACAGAACAGTATTGATCAATGTTATTGGCGCTCTGCTTCACTAGCCTGCATAAGCACAGAGGCAGGTATGGACACTCTGGTCCTCATACAGGCTGATCAGGACCCCGTAAATGCACCACAGAACTCCAGATCATCTTCCCCTCTTCCCATAACCACAGGCAGCTCAATTTTACCCATTTTCCCTGCACCTGAAGGGTTATTGCCGGACATTGGTGAGTTCCCCAATACCCAGCATTAGAGGTCTGTCCCGGTTGCTGATAGCTGTTGGGACTTACCGGGTATGAAGTGAGCTCAGACTATGAGCATGCTTTATACACAGAGACCAGAGCAAGTTTTTACAGGCCAGAATACCCCTCAAGGGTCTCTGTCCTCATGGAATACCCCTTTAGGGTCTATTCACATGTACAGTATTCTGCGCAGATTTGATGCAAGTATTTTCTCCTGCATACAGTGGTCCCTCAACATACGATGGTAATTCGTTCTAAACGAGCCATCGTTTGTCGAATCCATCGTATGTTGAGGGATTCGTGCAATGTAAAGTATAGGAAGCTGTACTCACCTGTCCCCGCTCGAGATGGTGTCCCCGCCACTCCCGATGGTGATCCCGGCCTCCGCTGGGCTCTCCGCTGTCTTCTCCGGTCCTCCGCTGTCTTCTCCGGTCCTCTTCTGTCTTCTCCGGTCCTCTTCTGTCTTCAGTAAGGCCTTACTGGGCCTGCGTAGCGACATCATTACGCCGCTGCGTACGCCATTCCTATTGGATGGCGTGCGCAGCAGCGTATTGACGTCATTGGAGAGGGCCGAGAAGACACCAGAAGACCAGCGCTGGACCCGGAGGGCACCCCGGAGCATCGTGGAGGGGTAAGTAATACTTACCGCACCACACGGGGAACATTAAGCTGCTATCCGACAGCAGCTTAAGCATTTGGCGCTGCCGGATAGCACTTAATGCGATGGCCCCGACATAAAAAAGCATCGTATGTCGATGCTGACATCGACATGCGATGGCCTCTGAGAGGCCATCGTATGTCGGTTTGATCATATGTCGGGGCCATTGTAGGTCGGGGGGTCACTGTATTTCGATGTAAACTAAAATGACTGAACACAACTCTAAAACTTGCACATCAAATCTGTGCATCAAATCTGCACAGAATACTGTACATGTACGCCCTGAGTCCGCTCCCTTTCTATAATGCATAGTGGGTCGGTCTAATTAGAGGCCGGGACCCGTGGCTAATAGCGTGTGGCACTGATTGCGGTGCAGCACGGGCTATTAACACTAAAGTGAAAAGTAAACTACCCCCGGCTTGCTCACGGCATCCCGAACAGCTGGAACACACAAGGAGGGCCCTTACCTTCCTCCTGTGTGTCCAGTCGCCGAATGACTGCTCAGTGCCTGAGATCCAGGCAATGAGCAGTCAAGCGGCAGAATCATTGATCATTGTTATCCTATGGGATAACAATGATTAATGTAAAAGATCAGTGTGTGCAGTGTTATAAGTGAAAAAAAAAAAGTTAATAAAGCTCTTTTAACCCCTTCCCTAATAAAAATTTGAATCACCCCCTATTTCCCATAAAAAAAGTGTAAATAAAAATAAACATATGTGGTATCGCCGTGTGCGGAAATGTCCGAATTATAAAAATATATAATTTAATTAAACCGCACAGTCAATTGCCTATGCGCAAAAAAATTCCAAAGTCCAATATAGTGTATTTTGGTCACTTTTTATATCATGAAAAAAAAAAAAACGATCAAAAAGTCCGATCAATACAAAAAATTGTACTACTAGAAATTTTGGATCACGGCGCCAAAAACAAGCCTTCATACAGTCCCGTACGCGGAAAAAGAAAAAAATTATAGGGGTCAGAAGATGACAATTTTAAACCTATAAATGTTCTGCATAGAAATGGATGCCCCCAAATTTACAAAATGGCGTTTTTTCTTCAATTTTGTCGCACAATGATTTTTTTTTTACGTTTCACCGTAGATTATTGGGTAAAATGACTGATGCCATTACAAAGTAGAATTGGTGGCCATCATATGGATTTTTAGGTGCAAAATAAAAAAAAAAATATGATTTTTTAAAGGTAAGGAGGAAAAAACGAAAGTGCAAAAACGGAAAAACTCTTAGGGGGTTAAACAATATGCTAAAAAAATGTAAAATAAAAAAAGCTTTAAAAGCCTCAAAATTTTTTATAAAAACACTTGAAATTCATGTTTTTATTTTACAATGCACAAAGGAGGCCCAAATATTTTTACTAGATACATGAGCACTGGACAATTTACACAAGAAAACTTTTCGTGGACAGCGTAATTACTTCTGGAAAATAATGTAATTTCAGGAATAAAAGGGTTGTTGTATTCTGTATAAGATGTCTTGCAAAAGTATTCATTCCGATTAACTGTCTGACTGATAAAATCATGGCGTCTTTCCTCATAAAAATTAACATTGTTTGAGATTAGAATCACTTGGTGTGGCGGGTCCCCACGCCAGGTCAATTCGTCAGACTCACGGTCAGGGAGGGACTTGCGGTCGCAATACAGACGTAAAAAAACATCCATATTAGGTGATTTTGTACCCAGCCTAGGGCTTTGCTCACATAGGAGAATTTCCGGGATAAATCTGGTGGAAATTCCATTACAGCAGAGTCCCATTGTTTTCATTGGGCTTCTGCTGACTGTGTACATGGCCGAATCTCAGTGGAAATTCCAATTCTGGCCTTCGCAAAAAGAATTGACATGTCAATTATTTCTGTAAAATCCGCTTGGAAATGCATTATAGAGATGCCTATAGGGATGGTGCATTTCCGAGCGATCCTAATGCCACCATGTTCTGCAGGTGCCCTCGATTTGCAGAATAACCGTTCATGTTTTCCAGGAAGACATTCTGCAAATATTCCTCCATGTGTGAACATAGCCTTAGGTTGTAAATTGACTTTCTGGGATAGCATTACTATAAAAATACCGTGGGAACAATAGGTGTCGTAACTTATGTTTAGGGGTTTGACTACTTTTGCCAGACACCGAAAATTTATTCTATTGGTAAATTGAGAAAGAGATTATTACTCCGGAGAAGATCCTGTCTGTCGGATTGTATCATACTGGTTCATGTTGTTTTAAGACCCTTGGCAAAGTCTTGATTTTCATGGAATGACGTCAAAGGAAACAAAAAAAAAATCAACAGGGAGGATGGAATTCAGTGAATGTGAGCCGTGGGAATAGACTACGTGAGGTGGTAACGTTTATTTAGGGAAGAGGAACAGAGCGGGATGAGATGTTCTTCAATATGGATTCCGTCACCTCACAAAATATCGGGTTATATGGAGTCAGAGCTGGAGTTTGCGTAGTGACCGGGCTGGCTCTAGAATCCCTTCATTGGTTGCTATGAAATGACTTTATTGGTTGCTATGGAATCCCTTCAATGATTGCCATGGAATCATTTTATTGGTTGCTATGGAATTACTCCTTTGGTTGCTATAGAATGACTCATTGGTTGCTATGGAATCCCTTCATTGATTGCTATGGAATCCTTTTATTGATTGCTGTGGAATCACTTCATTGGTTGTTATGGAATGACTGCATTGGTTGCTACGGAATCCCTTCATTGGTTGCTACGGAATAACTGCATTACTTGCTATGGAAGCACTTCATTAGTTGCTATGGAAGCCCTTCATTGGATGCTATGGAAGCCCTTCATTGGTTGCTATGGAATGACTGCATTGGTTGCTATGGAATCCCTTTATTGATTGCTTTGGAATCATTGTATTGGTTGCTATGGAATGACTGCATTGGTTGCTAAAGAATGACTGCATTGGTTGCTATGGAGTCCCTTCATTGATTTCTATGGAAACATTTTATTGGTTGCTATGAAATGACTCCATTGGTTGCTATGGAATCCCTTTATTGGTTGCTATGGAATCCTTTTATTCATTGCTATGAAATAATTTAATTGGTTGCTATGGGATGACAGCATTGTTTGCTATGGGATGACAGCATTGTTTGCTATGGGAGCCCTTCATTGGTTGCTATGGAAGCCCTTCATTGGTTGCTATGGAAGCCCTTCATTGGTTACTATGGAAGCCCTTCATTGGTTACTATGGAAGCCCTTCATTGGTTACTATGGAAGCCCTTCATTAGTTGCTAGGGAAGCCCTTCATTGGTTGCTATGTAATGACTGCATTAGTTAATATGGAATCACTGCATTGATTGCTATGGAATCATTTTATTGGTTGCTATGGAATGACTGCATTGGTTGCTATGGAATGACTGCATTGGTTGCTATGGAATGACTGCATTGGTTGCTATGGAATCACTGCATTGGTTGCCATGGAATTACTGCATTGGTTGCTATGGAATCACTGCATTGGTTGCCATGGAATGACAGCATTGGTTGCTATGGAATCACTGCATTGGTTGCTATGGAATCACTGCATTGGTTGCCATGGAATGACAGCATTGGTTGCTATGGAATGACTGCATTGGTTGCTATGAAATCACTGCATTGGTTGCCATGGAATGACTGCATTGGTTGCTATGGAATGACTGCATTGGTTGCTATGAAATCACTGCATTGGTTGCTAAGGAATGACAGCATTGGTGTCTATGGAATCACTTCATTGGTTGCCATGGAATGACAGCATTGGTTAATATGGAATCACTGCATTGGTTGCTTTGGAATGCGGCCTTCACTGCATTCACTGTTCACGCTGGTGCTTTCCTGCTGTATTGTTATTGGGGGTGTCACACCTCTTGGTTCTTCACTCCTCAAAATGGCTGCCAGCGGGCTAGAAAGAGAGCTAAATAATTGGTGCTGCTATCTCCATTGCAGTCTTTGCAGTGGTCTCTAAACTGTAGAGTGAGTAGCGGTCTTCAACCTGCAGACCTCCAGATGTTGCAAAACTACAACTCCCAGCATGCCCGGACAGCCAACGGCTGTCCGGGCATGCTGGGAGTTGTAGTTTTGCAACATCTGGAGGTCTGCAGGTTGAAGACCACTATGTGTAGACCTCCAGATGCTGAAAAAAACTACAACCACCGTGTACATGCTACAGCAGGATCCCATTGAAAACAATAGGACTTTTTCTGCCGGAATCCGATTGGAGCTTCCGCCATATTACGTGTAAATGAGTCCCATACCCTACATGTGAACAGTCAAGAGTTTTTTCCGTTTAATTCAATATAATCAGGAGACTCGGGCTATGGTCACACACACTATTTTTGGCAGTTTTCTGTGCTGTTTTACAGTTGTCGTGAAAAACTGGAGAAGAAAAACAGAGCTAATTTCTTCCTAAAACAGCACCACCCCTTTCTCAGGTTGTGTGTGGTATTACAACTTGGCTCTATTCACTTCAATGGAACTGGGCTGCAATACCACACACAACCTGAGGAGAGGGGTGGTGCTGATTTTGGAAGAAACCAGCTATGTTTTTCTAATGGGGGATAACTTTTTTTTAAACGTACCTGTTCTTGGGACACTTGAATTTTTTTTTATCTGTTATGGGCTAAGTATTCAGACCCCGACCGATGAAGAGAACGAGTGGGTGGAGAAGCGAGCAGACGCCCCTTCTCTCCCACCTCTGTATCAGAGCATAGACTGAAAGGGGTACTCCGGCCCTAAGACATCTTAACCTCTATCCAAAGGATAGGGGATAAGATGTCTGATCGCTGGGTGTCCCGCCACTGGGGACCCCCGCGATCTTTCATTCTGCCCCCACCTATGTGAGCTCTCTGCAGCACTGGAGGCTCCGAGTGTGAATCGTTACGACTACGGGCCGGAGTATCGTGTGATGTCCCGCCCCTCCGCCTCAATGCCGCCATGCACCCTCCCATAGAGTTGCATTGAGGGGGCGGGACATGATGTCACACGGGGGCGGAGTTGTGATTTCACGATACTCCGGCCTGATGGTCGTAACACTTCAGAGAGCTCACAAAGGTGGGCCCCCGTGATCAGAACTCTTATCCCCTATCCTTGGGATCAGGGATAAGATGTCTTAGGGCCGGAGTAAGCCGTTAAATTTCGGGCTGCAGAGAGCTCACAAAGGTGGGTGCAGAATGAAGGATTGCGGGGATCCCCAGCGACGGGACCCCCGCGATCATACATCTTATCCCCTTTCCTTTGGATATGGGGTAAGATGTCATAGGGCCAGGTATTCGCTCACGTCACTCAGGTATTTATTTTTCATAGACATAGGTATTATTTTACAAAGTGGAGCAAAGCTTAATGCCAGATACAGAGCTCAGATCTTCCATCTGCTCAGCACCTCGGACGTGACAGCGTTTCGGGGGCGGGCCCCCTTAGTCCCCCATGACTAAGGGGGCCCGCCCCCGAAACGCTGTCGTGTCCGGGGTGTTGAGCAGATGGAAGATCTGAGCTCTGTATCTGGCATTAAGCTTTGCTCCACTTTGTAAAATAATACCTATGTCTATGAAAAATAAATACCTGAAATTTTGGAAACGATCTACTGAACTGTGAGTCTCTACCCTGTTGGGTCTGTTAACCTTGGGCAGTGTAATTTAATACCGTCTTGCCCACTGTGTACATGGTAATTTGGTCTTAAGGGAGGTGTGGAGGCGGAGCTCCCATGTGGGACTACTGGATCTAATTGATCAGACTTGCAGACATTGCTAGTGTGTGTATAGATCAGTATTCACATTTATTAACAATTTTTTAAAAACATTTTCTTCACTATTTTTTAGTCCCCATAGGAGACTATTGCATACAATCTCTCAATTGTGTACAGTGAACAATGCTGCTCCTTAGAACAGTATTGATCAGTGTTATCGGCGCTCCGTTAGTAGTGTTGAGCGGCATAGGCCATATTCGAATTCGCGAATATATGGACGAATATTCGTCATATATTCGCGAATATTCTCATATTCGTTATATTCTCGCTTTATTTTCGCATACGCGAAAATTCGCGTATGCGAAAATTAACATATGTGAAAATTAGCATATGCGAATTTTCGCGCGCCAGTCTCACACAGTAGTATTAGAACCTTCTTTACACCACACAAGCTGGAAGCAGAGAGGGATGATCACTGTGATGTGTATTGTGAAGAAAAAAACAAAAAAAAAATGAATATTCGTAATTACGAATATATAGCGCTATATTCGCGAAATTCGCGAATTCGCGAATATGCGATATTCGCGAATAATATTCGAATTGCGAATATTCGCGAGCAACACTATCCGTTAGTAGAGGCTGCTGATGCTGCCTGCAGTGTTGGAGCGCCCATTGGACCGGACGACCCGGACATTGAGCTGATCCGGACCCTGTGATTTCGGTTTAGTGGTCCCGATCTGCAAACCTGAGCTACTGGCAAGCAAAATTCAGGACTTTTAGATGCTACAATCAACTCTGATTGTCCGATTGCCGCTGTCTGGCATTAGCCCCGGATCTGACTCGGTATGAAGCGTGCTCAGCCCCTGAGCGCGTTTTATAGAATGGAAGCGGGCGCAGGGCGTACATTTACGCCCTGTGTCTCTAAGGAGTTAAATAATCCAGAAATATAATGGGGGTTCATTTCTGGCATTGAAATGGGGATGGAAAAAATGGACGCCCTCGCTGTGTATTTATAAAACACCTGCTTTTTTTTTTTTTTTTCATGTTTCTAACTCGTTCTTAGTTTGTTGGGTTGGGGATTATTGCACATGTCGGACAAAATTTGGGGGATCAGTATAAAAGTCTGAAAATCCATAATCTGCACAATATGGTGCAGATTTGCCTAATTGCGTAATTTGTAGAAATTGCAATCAATCTGCAGAATTTCCGCTACGTGTGGCTGTACCTTTATGACTTTACGTCTAATCTCGAAGTGGACATAAGAGCGCCTGCGGATTATGACTGCTTTCTCTTTTACTAAAGATCCCTTATCTGTTCCAAAGCCCCGTGTGCCTCGTGGTGTATAAATAGCATGTGACCTGAGTACTGGGAGAGGGATACTGGACCCTGTTATTGTCAACCATTGATACAGCATCTGCCTATGTAAGTGCCCATTTATAGTGCCTTTCGCACCATCTGCTTGTGTGTGGATTTGTTTCCGGGAGACACTGCCTTACTTACACCTATGAGGGTGAATCAAGAAAGTTTTTAGTACCGTATATACTCGAGTATAAGCCGAGTTTTTCAGCACGATTTTTCGTACTGAAAACGCCCCCCTCGGCTTATACTCGAGTGAACTCTCTGCCTGTCAATCCCTTCTCAGTGGTCTTCAACCTGCAGACCTCCAGATGTTGAAAAACTACAACTCCCAGCCGATGGCTGTCCGGGCATGCTGGGAGCTGTAGTTTTGAAACATCTGGAGGGCCGCAGGTTGAAGACCACTGGATTGACAGGGGGGGATGATGACGGGGGTCTGGATGATGACAGGGGGGGATGATGTATTTCCCACCCTAGGCTTATAGTCGAGTCAATACCTTTTACAGGGTTTTTGGGGTGAAATTAGGGGCCTCGGCTTATATTCGGGTCGGCTTATACTCGAGTATATACGGTAAAAGACGGCCGTCGGCACATGTACAGCACCCGAGTATCATGTGGGGAAGTCTGTATGATCTCAGATAGGAGAACAAGTTGCTAAAGTCACCTGAAGACGCATGACTCCCTGGAACGGAAGACGACGAATCACGAGCCATAAATCTGACAAAATCATCACAATGGTTAGAATATTAAGTAAAGAAATACCCTCCATAATTATTTGCTTTGAGTTCATACAGAAAAACTGGCAAATGCCCCCTCTGGCAACTTTGCCTCTCTACAGTACAACTTATACTATAGGTAACGAAAGAAACAAATGTTAAAAAAGTAAAAAAATAAATAAATAAAAAAAAAGACATTTTAGTATAAAAGAAATGTAGTTATTTAATTTTAGTAAATATAGTGTGGTGTCCCGGTACCGAACTTGGTACTGTACCTTGTGTTGTAAGTCCCCAAAGTCAGAGTTCCTACATCCTGATAGGAGTCTCTTAATAGGATAACCCCATCGCCTCTTCCTTCTTTATTTAAATGTGTAAATTGTATATATTTTATAATATAAAGGTTACTTCCAGGACCTTAGGTCATGTGATCTGTAGTAAATGTGTTATGCTAATGTTAAGGTCCTTTCAGGTCCTGTGATTTAGTCATGTGATGTACCACAATCCTTTGTGATAGGACTGACAGGTTTGGGGAACCAATAAGCTTTGAGCCTGCCCCTTTAGATATAAGGGCGCTGTTACCCAATGATCGCTCTCTTTCCCCCGGGATATGACAGCGAGCGGAGCTCTGTGCAAACCTACAAGACTAATTAGGCCTGAAGCCTATGGCTTCAGCATCTTGCTAACCGTAAGTTTATCCAACACTCTCCTAAAATCCTACGTGACTACTGAACCTAAATCAAACCCCTAAATTCAGTGGAACAGCGTAAAACAAGCCTCAAAGCTGATTCCCTACAAAGGTCCCAACCAACCGGTGAGGAGCCTAAAATCTGCAGTAAAGCTAATTCCAGTTTACTACAATCCTGGTTGTGGACAATCCCTTTATTCCTCCCTATCGTTCCTGGGACGGGTGGCGGTAGGATATATATATATATATATATATATATATATATATTATATATATATTATATATATATTATATATATATTATATATATATATAGAACCCGCACCCTGGCGTCACGACTAGTGTTGAGCGGCATAGGCCATATTCGAATTCGTGAATATTCGCGAATATATGGACGAATATTCGTCATATATTCGCGGATATTCGTTATATTCTCGTTTTATTTTCGCATATGCGAAACTTCGCGTGTACTAAAATTAACATATGTGAAAATGAGCATATACAAAGTTAACATACGCGAAAATTCGCATATGCGAAAATGCGCATATGCTAATTTTCGTGTATGCGAATTTGTGCACGACAGTCTCACACAGTAGTATTACAGCCTTCTTTACACCACACAAGCTGGAAGCAGAGAGGGGTGATCACTGTGATGTGTACTGTGAAGAAAAAAAAAACCGAATATTCGTAATTACGAATATATAGCGCTATATT
The DNA here is from genome assembly GCF_029499605.1 of Hyla sarda. NCBI lineage: Eukaryota > Metazoa > Chordata > Amphibia > Anura > Hylidae > Hyla > Hyla sarda. The sequence goes on along the minus strand of NC_079192.1, from coordinate 395,195,209 downwards.
CGCGAAATTCGCGAATATGCGATATTCGCGAATAATATTCGAATTGCGAATATTCGCGAGCAACACTAGTCACGACAGATAAGGGTTAATGCTACACCACCTACCCTACACCCCTAAGCTACCACAATAGAAAAGTGTGTCCTCTGGCAACTTTGTCACACTACATTACACCTATTATAGGTAAAGAAAGTAGAAAACCGAAGTAAAATAAGTAAAATTTTGGCTTCTACATTGTAGTTATTTACTGTAAGTAGATATAGAAAAACAACCCTCTGGCAACTTCTTTTATAGGTAAAGAAAGCACAAAGTCCAAGTGAAAAAAGAACAACACGGTAAAAGAATATTTTAGTTATTTACGGTGACCGCATAAAGAAAAATTGGCAAATGCGCCCTCTGACAACTTTGTCTCACGACATTGCAACTAAAGCTAAAGAAACTAATGTTAAAAAATAATAAACACATAAAAAAAAAAAAAAAAAATTAATTACAATACGGTTTCTACAATGTAGTTATTAGAGATGAGTAGTGTTGCTCGCGAATATTCGCAATGCAAATTTTATTTGCGAATATTGCATATTCGCGAATATAGCACTATATATTCGTAATTACGAATATTCTTTTTTTTTTTTTTCACAGTTCACATCACAGTGATCATCCCTTTCTGCTTCCAGCTTGTGTGGTGTAAGAAGGCTCTAATACTACTGTGTGAGACTGGCGTGCGAATGTTCGCCTATGTAAATGTTCGCATGTGCAAATTTTTGTATATGTAGATTTTTCGCATATGTGAATTCTTTTCTTATGTTAGTTTGCATATGCAAATTTACGTATACGCGAATTTGCAGTTATGTTAATGTTCCCATATGCAAATTTTCGCATATGCAAACTTTTGCTTCTCAATGTTCGCATATGTAAATGTTCGCATATGCGAAGTATTTCTTGTGATATTTCGCATATGTGGATTTTTCGCATATGTGAATTTTTGCTTATATAGATGTTCGCATATGCTACTTTTCGCATATGTAGGCTTTTCGCATATGCGAAATGTTTCGTTGTGTTAATGTTCGCATATGTAAATTTTCGCATACACTAATGTCCGCATATGTAAATTTTTGCATATGCGAATGTTCTCTTATTAATGTTCACATATGCTATTTTTCGCATATGCTAATTTTTGAATATGCGAATTTTCACGTGGGGGGGGGTAATGTTCGCATATGCGAAAATAAGGCTCGCATATTACGGATATGCGAATATTCGAGAATGTATGACGAATATTCGTCCATATATTCACGAATATTCGCGAATTCGAATATGGCCTATGCCGCTCAACACTAGAGATGAGCGAACTTACAGTAAATTCGATTCGTCACGAACTTCTCGGCTCGGCAGTTGATGACTTTTCCTGCATAAATTAGTTCAGCTTTCTGGTGCTCCGGTGGGCTGGAAAAGGTGGATACAATCCTAGGAAAGAGTCTCCTAGGACTGTATCCACCTTTTCCAGCCCACCGGAGCACCGGAAAGCTGAACAAATGTATGCAGGAAAAGTCATCAACTGCCGAGCTGAGAAGTTCGTGACGAATCGAATTTACTGTAAGTTCGCTCATCTCTAGTAGTAATTTCATTTAAGTAAATATAGAAATACGTGTCCTCTGACAACTTTGTTCCACTATATTACACCTTCTATTATAGGTAAACAAAGTAGTGAAATAAAAAAAAAGTACGATTTCCACATTGTAGCTATTTACTGTAACTATAGAAAACCCCTCTGGCAACTTTGTCCCATTACATTACACTTTTTTTTTTTTTTTTTTTTTTTTTTTTTTTTGTATAGTTAAAAAAAAAACACAAAACACAAGTAAAAAAAAAAAAAAACAAACAAAAAAAAAAACCGAACTACAATATGGTTTCTTCATTTTAGTTATTTACTGTAAGTACATAAAGAACAATTGGATAATGTGCCCTCTGGTAACTTTGTCACACTACATTACACTTTCTATTACAGATAAATAAAGTAGAAAACCAAAGGAAAAAAAAAAAAACTAAAAAAAACTACAATATGATTTCTACAATGTACCGTATTTTTCGCCCTATAGGACGCACCGGCATATAAGACGCACCCTATTTTAAAGGTGCAAAATCTAGAAAAAAAAAGATTCTACACCCAACAGTGATCTTCAACCTGCGGACTTCCAGATATTGCAAAACTACAACTCCCAGCATGCCCGGACAGCCGTTGGCTGTCCGGGCATGCTGGGAGTTGTAGTTTTGCAACATCTGGAGGTCCGCAGGTTGAAGACCACTGGATAGGAGGTAGTACTCCCCTGTCCCCGCAGCTCCGGACCCGTCACCGCTGCCCTGGATGTTGCTCCATCGCTGTCGCCGCGTCCCCGGGGTGTCCCCGACGCTCCGGACGTTTTCTTCCACCGGGATCCACGCTCTCCGTCGCCGTCATCACGTCGGTACGCACGCCGCTCCTATTGGATGGCGGGACGGCGTCCGCGACGACGTGATGACGTCGAAGGAGAGCGCCGGCCATGCAGGGGATCCTGGCACGGAGCAGACACTGAGGAGGCAGGTAAGGTCCCTCCCGGTGTCCTGTAAGCTGTTCGGGACGCCGCGGTGGTGAAACCGCGGTGGTCCCGAACAGCCCGACTGAACAGCTGGGTTAGTGTTATTTTCGCTTCCGACGCGGCGGTCAGCTTTGATCGCGGTGTCTGAAGGGTTAATACAGGGCATAACCGCGATCGGTGATGTCCTGTATTAGCCTCGGGTCCCTGGCTGCAGGTATTCGCCGTATAAGACGCACCAACTCTTCCCCCCCCCCCCCCAGTTTTGGGGAAGAAAAAGTGCGTCTTATACGGCGATAAATACGGTAGTTATTTAATTTGAGTAAATATAAAATAGAACTACAGTATGGTTTCTACACAGCTTGCTCCCCCGCACCAACCAGCGGTACTGGCTTGTAGTGCAGGGACGCTGATCAGTTTGATGCTTACTGTGCCCGGATCCACCGCGCTGTTTGCCTGTTATCTTCTTTCTTCTTGATATGCAAATTAGCAGCTAACTGGCAGAGGCGGGGTTACTGCCTTCATCTGGCACTGTGACGTAACCACTACCCGGCCCACAGCAATGCCCGGCTTATGAATATTCATATTCGCGGCGGTTACGTCACAGTGCCAGATGAAGGCAGTAACCCCGCCCATGACAGTTAACAGCTTATTTGCATATCAAAAAGAAAGAAGATAACGGGCGAACGGCGCAGCGGATCTGGGCATGGAATGCATCAAACTGATCAGTTAAATTAATTAAATATAGAAAAAAGTTAAGAAAGTTTAAAACCTAAGTAAAAAAATAAATAAAAAAGAATTCCAGTATAGCTTGTTTTTCTATCATGACACATTTTTCCCACTCCAATCAATAATAGACTCCACCCACTTATGTTGTTACCTGTTTTCTTAAAGGGTACTGTAACTTCAGCGCGCTCTCCTTTCATGTCCCTGCTGCTGGCGGGGCTGGGTTTCGTATAGCGGGACACGCCCGCATGCGAGTTCCAGCCCGTCACTCACCTCCCTGGTCTTCCGTGTTCTCAGTCCCGTTGCACGTGCCCCCGCCTCCTAGGGTGCACGCACACCGGAGCTCTTACATTTAAAGGGCCAGTGCGCCCTTTATTAGATAATTCACCTGGACCTTCTCTTATAAATTCCTGCACCTCCCACACACCCCTGCCGGATCTTTGTTACCCTTGTGCCTGAGAGAAAGCTACTGTGTTCCATTGTACCTGTTTATTAGAGATGAGCGAACTTACAGTAAATTCGATTCGTCACGAACTTCTCGGCTCGGCGGTTGCTGACTTTTCCTGCATAAATTAGTTCAGCTTTCCGGTGCTCCGGTGGGCTGGAAAAGGTGGATACAGTCCTAGGAAAGAGTCTCCTAGGACTGTATCCACCTTTTCCAGCCCACGGGAACACCTGAAAGCTGAACTAATTTATGCAGGATAAGTCATCAACTGCAGAGCCGAGAAGTTCGTGACGAATCGAATTTACTGTAAGTTCGCTCATCTCTACTGTTTATCCGTGTACTTGTTCCTGTGTTCTGTGACTGTACCCTGCTACTGTGCCGCCTGACTGACCATCAGCTATCCTGACCATGTCTGAATCCTTCCTTACTACGCTTCATCTCAGCAACCTGTGTGGATGAGTCGTGCCAGGGTAAGTGACCTGGGTGCTGCCTGCTTTGTGGCAGGCTCTGGTGAAAACCAGCGGCTTAGACTCCGACTCCGCTCCCTGGCACAGCTCACGTCATAATCCACCACCTGCCGTGATCCTAACAGGTACCTGTTGGCACGCATACAGTCATGTGACTGCTAAGGAAACCAACAGCTGGAAATGATGCATCCAGGGGCACAATGACTATAAAACAATACATTTTATTTGAATATTGTTTTAATTTTCTTAATTTTTTATCCCTATCATCCTCATTGGTGTCTTGCATGGAATGACTTGATAACATGATTTTTTTTTTCAAATTCTGCTGCACTTTGAGAGGATGTTATATGCAAGGTCATAGCTATATGAGGTAAAAGCTGCAACAAGGCCTTTGGACCTTTTCATAGCATAAGAACACCCCAGTAGAAAAAATAGCACTTGGCAGTGGGGACCCTGTAACAGGCATTATATTGGACCCCAGGAACATCCAGTTACCGTATTTTTCGCCGTATAAGACGCACTTTTTCTTCCCCAAAACTGGGGGGAAAAAGTTGGTGCGTCTTATATGGCGAATACACCCCTATCGCGGCGGTCCCTGCGGCCATCAACGGCCGGGACCCGCGGCTAATACAGGACATCACCGATCGCGGTGATGCCCTATATTAACCCTTCAGACGCGGCGATCAAAGCTGACCGCCGCGTCTGAAGGGAAAGTGACACTAACCCGGCTGTTCAGTTGGGCTGTTCAGGACCGCCGTGATTTCACCACAGAGGTCCCGAACAGCCTGACTGAATAGCCGGGTTAGTGCTTACAGGACACCGGGGGGGACCTTACCTTCCTCTTTGGTGTCTTCTCCGTTCAGGGATCCCCTGTATGGCCGGCGCTCTCCTTCCTCGTCATCACGTTGTCGCATACGTGCATCGGCGTGCGTAACGACGTGATGGCGGCGACGGAGAGCGAGGATACCCGGCCGGCAGCAGAGACGTTCCGGAGCGACGGGGACACGGCGACAGCGATGGAGCGACATCCAGGGCAGCGGTGACGGGTCCGGAGCGGCGGGGACACGTGAGTATTGCCTCCTATACCAGTGGTCTTCAACCTGCGGACCTCCAGATGTTGCAAAACTACAACTCCCAGCATGCCCGGACAGCCAACGGCTGTCCGGGCATGCTGGGAATTGTAGTTTTGCAACATCTGGAGGTCCGCAGGTTGAAGACCACTATTGGGTTCAAAATCTTAATTTTTTTCGATTTTGCCCCTAAAAATTGGGTGCGTCTTATACGCCGGTGCGTCCTATAGGACGAAAAATACGGTACACGTCTGTTTCTGTTTTCACCCTAGGGTCAAACCATGCACTGTCGAGGAAAAGTGGGCAATTGTTGGTGTTCCCAGCTATTTGGTGGGAATTCAAGGGTGGTCTTCGGGCATGGCTTAAATATATTGAAGTCACATCTGTGGTAGAAATCAGTGCAGACCTGGATCTCGCCCCAATCTCTGTCCCTACCTAATTGGATGGTTCACTCTAAACAGGGGCCCCCAACTGGGTGACAGTCCCTACACTGGACTAAGTGCCAGGGCATCAAGAAGACAGTCCAGGTTAAAACCACACAGGCAAATATGGTAGCAAATCATCAGCCAAATAATAAACAAGAACAAGCCAGAACGAGCCAAAACCAAGAGCGAAGCAAAGTACTAAATCAGAGACAAAACAAAGTCAGGACAAGCAATGGGTTTTAACCTAGGGAGTGATGCAGTACAAAGTCAGCAAGAAAAAGGCAAAGTCAGGTTAGGTCAGGTCACAGAATAGCACAGGCAAGGGACACTGGTGAAGGGATAAATCACAGCTGTCAGACAGCAGCAGCTGCCCACTTTAAATATCCCATCCCATCAAGGAGGTGTAAGTGCCTGTGCTGCAGCTGATTGGCCCAGCACCTCAATCTCCCGATTGGTTGGCAGGGCTGTCAATAGTATGACATACAGCTCTGCACCGAGCAGAGCTGGACATCATAGAGATTATGAGACTCTCCCGGCAATGCCTTGCAGGGAGTGAATGGGCTGTGGGTATAGAGGGGACTCCTGACCTTCCTATCCTGGGTGGCAAAAGCGTGTACTATGAATGAACGCCCATCTCCCTCTTCTCCAAGGGGCACCCTCTCTTCTATTAACTCCACTGCTCTTGACCAATACTGTTCTGGCCCATGACCCATCCTGATGCCATAAAGAACAGCATCCTTGGAAATCAGATGGAGGGAAATTTCCTTTTTTCAATTGCTCCCGCCCAAATGGGTTGCCCCTTGTCTTAGCCTTTGTTGAATATGGCATTTATAGGTAGGTATGTTGTGTTTAAAGGGGTTCTCCACTTCCCTGCCTTCTGGAGCTCCGCTCGCAGCGTCCGGAAGTATATTACTCCGAACGCTGTGTGCGGGCTTCCGTGTTCGAGGCCGCCCCCTTGTGACGTCATGCCTGCCCCCTCGTGACGTCACGCCCGCCCCCTCAACGAATGTCTATAGGAAGGGGGCGTGACAGCAGTCGTGCCCCCTTCCCATAGACTTTCGTTGAGGGGACGGGTGTGACGTCACGAGGGGGCGATCTCGAACAAGGAAGCCCGTACACAGCGTTCGGAGTAATATACTTTCGGACGCTGCGAGCGGAGCTCCGTAGGGCAGGGCAGTGGAGAACCCCTTTAAGAGTCTAACTAGAGGAAAGAAAACCACATTGCAAAAATGGGGCTTCCACCTCTTGCTGGGTTATTCTTCCACACCTTATGGCCCTTTCTTAACCTGAGTTGCCATATTTGATAGATGAGAAAAAGAATTAGATCCTGGACAACATCCTGTGCACCGAGGTCATGTCCACCATTGTCCCCAGTCAGGTTCTTCAGCAATATTGAGGCTGGTTTTTTAACCGGTTATTCTGGTTTCGGATCTGCTATGTCAGGTATTCTCTGACATGTCATAAGCCGATCATTCCGAGGAAAAATGCAGAAATTCTTCCGACCTCATAAACCCACGGCTTATATTCACAATTGTTGTCATCTCTCTCTACGTCCATTGAACACCTACATGTGATGAGACGGTGAGTGACACTTCTCAAGGCTTCGTAAGTGTTTTTGAAAAACATTTTAGCAGAGGAAGCCGCATAGCAAAGGATTAGATATAAAGGGTGCAAAAGGAGCAATGACACCTAGGCTCTGATCTACGAGTATCTCAATTTTACATAGGGGTCCTAGAGCTTTATGTTGTGCCTCGGCCCTACAACAAAAATCACAATGGGGCCACCAACTGTTGCCTCCACAGCTCTCTTATCTTGGCATGAGCAGATATGGTACTTTATAAAGCACAAAGTAGCTGATGTTCACATGATTCCGGGGACTTAAAGGGGTACTCCGCCCCTAGACATCTTATCCCCTATCCAAAGGATAGGGGATAAGATGTCAGATCGCCGGGGTCCCGCCACTGAGGACCCCCGCAATATAGCATGCGGCACCCACCTGTAACTGCTTCCGGAAGCGCTGGACGTTCACTGGCTAATCCCCCCCGACCACGGGGATGGAAGATCGTGACGTCACGACTCCGCCCCAGTGTGACGTCATGCCCCGCCCCCTCAATGCAAGTCTATGGGAGGGGGCATGACGGCCGTCACGCCCCCTCCCATAGAATTGCATTAACCCCTTAAGGACTCAGGGTTTTTCCGTTTTTCCACTTTCGTTTTTTCCTCCTTACCTTTTAAAAATCAATTTTCCACCTAAAAATCCATATTATGGCTTATTTTTTGTGTCGCCAATTCTACTTTGCAGTGACATTAGTCATTTTACCCAAAAATTCATGGCGAAACGGAAAAAAAATCACCGTGCGACAAAATCGAAGAAAAAACGCCATTTTGTAACTTTTGGGGGCTTCCGTTTCTACGCAGTGCATATTTCGGTAAAAATTACACCTTATCATTATTCTGTAGGTCCATACGATTAAAATGATATCCTACTTATATAGGTTTGATTTTGTCGCACTTCTGGAAAAAATCATAACTACATGCAGGAAAATTTATATGTTTAAAAATGTCATCTGACCCCTATAACTTTTTTATTTTTCCACGTAGAGGGTGGTATGAGGACTCATTTTTTGCGCCGTGATCTGAAGTTTTTATTGGTATGATTTTTGTTTTGATCGAACTTTTTGATCACTTTTTATTCATTTTTTAATGGTATAAAAAGTGACCAAAATACGCTTTTTTGGACTTTGGAATTTTTTTTACGTGTACGCCATTGACCGTGCGGTTTAATTAACAATATATTTTTATAGTTCAGACATTTACGCACGCGGCGATACCACATGTTTATTTTTATTTACACTGTTTTATTTTTTTTATGGGAAAAAGGGGGGTGATTCAAACTTTTATTAGGGAAGGGGGTTAAATGACCTTTATTAACACTTTTTTCCCCCCTTTTTTTTTGCAGTGTTATAGGTCCCATAGGGACCTATAACACTGCACACACTGATCTCTAATGCTGATCACTGACGTGTATTAACACGCCTGTGATCAGTGTTATTGGCGCTTGACTGCTCCTGCCTGGATCTCAGGCACGGAGCAGTCATTCGTCGATCGGACACCGAGGAGGCAGGTAAGGGCCCTCCCGGTGTCCTGTAAGCTGTTCGGGACGCCGCGATTTCACCGCGGCGGTCCCGAACAGCCCAACTGACTAGCCGGGATACTTTCACATCGATCGGCGATGTGTGGTATTAGCCACGGGTCCCAGCCGTTGATGAGCACCGGGACCGACGCGATGTGATGCTTCATATCGCGGGAGCCGGCGCAGGACGTAAATATACGTCCTGCGTCGTTAAGGGGGCGGGGCATGACATCACACGGGGGCGGAGTCATGACGTCACGATCTTCCGAGGTCGTGACGGGGGCGGAGTCGTGACATCACGTGACATTCCGGGGTCGTGACGGGGGCGGAGTCGCCATGGTCGGGAGGAATTAGCCAGAGAACCTCCAGCGCTTCCGGAAGCAGTTACAGGTGAGTGCTGCTTGCTATATTGCGGGGGTTCCCCAATGGCGGGACCCTGGCGATCTGACATCTTATCCCCAATCCTTTGGATAGGGCCATAAGATGTCTAGGGGTGGAGTACCCCTTTAAAGGGGTACTCCGGTGATTTTTTTTTTTTTTAAATGGGCGCTCAAATAAAACATAGAAAACTTCTTTTTTTTTTAAACAAAGTATATTAGAAATATTATTTTTTTTACCATAATGAGTGTAATAGCAAGAAAGATTTTTTATGAGAGTTACAATTTAAATCAACTGGTGTCAGAAAGTTAAACAGATTTGTAAGTGACTTCTATTAAAAAAATCTTTACTCTTCCAGTACTTTTTAGCAGCTGTATGCTACAGAGGAAATTATTTTCTCTTTGAGGACGGAAGTCTCACACCGGCTTGAAGAAGCGCACCTCAGTGTGAAACAGTCTGTTTCGGTCTGCCCCTGTCTCCGCCCAGCACTCACAGAATACCGAATTAACCGGCGTTGGATGGTGAGTGCAGTCTCATTTCTCTCTCGCAGTCATTACTGTTCTAGTCTTATTGTGGACGTTGCACCTCCGGGACCAGCTATATCTTAGGATGCCCTAGTCTTTCCCTTGTATTGTACTCCGTATACCCTAGTTCTGTTAGTGCTGGGCCATTGGTTTCTTCATTACACAGACACTTGACCTGCGTTTTTAGAATTAATGGGGTTCCTTGCGGTAGGACCTTCCCCATAGCAGTAATTTTACAGGGGTTATCCCAACATTAAATGTATCCCCTATCGACATCAGTGGTATTGCTTGGAAGCCCCATAGAAAATGATTAGACTGCTAGCCATGCATATGAACTGCTGCTCCATTCATTTGATATTCATTCTCAGGATCAATGGGGTTCTTATCGATCGGACCTCCCCCTGTTCAGTTAGTTTTAAGGGGTCATCCCAACATCAAAATGCTTGAAGGAAGAGATAAAAAACACAGGGGGCGCTCCCTGATGAGGTGTATACGCTGGCGTGTATCCTCCACCACACCCAGGTGATATACCGACCTTTTATGAAGCTGCACTGGAATTTGCAGCAAATGGCGTAAGTGAAGGTGATCGCGGTTGTTGGCTGCTGCACTCTTGCCGGTATCGGACCCCAATAATGGTGACCGATAGAGAATAGCGAAAGGCGAATAAGGTAAAGAAATCGGTTAGCGGAGGCGCTGCACAATTGTAGTCCGAAAGAGAAGACTCAAGCAGCACAGGAAAATAAAACTTTTATTGGTATAATTGGGGACAACGCGTTTCGGCATACCCTAATGCCTTCCTCAGGTCCACTTATAGTTCCCAGAGGTTGATTGTTCTCAGTTCTGGGTTGCTGGTTGTAGAAGTCCTGCGTGTATCTGTGCTGCCGCCGTCTGTCACAGATACACTAGGGGCACTGATTAAAGGGGTTTTCCAGGAAAAAACATTTTTTTTTTTTATATCAACTGGCTCCAGAAAGTTAAACGGATTTGTAAATTACTTCTATTAAAAAATCTTAATCCTTTCAATAATTATCAGCTGCAGTAGTTGAGTTGTTGTTTTCTGTCTGGCAACAGTGCTCTCTGCTGACATCTCTGCTTGTCTCGGGAACTGCACAAAGTAGAAGAGGTTTGCTATGGGGATTCGCTTCTACTCTGGACAGTTCCCGAGACAGGGGTCATCAGAGAGCACTTAGACAGAAAAGAACAGCTCAACTTCAACAGCTCATAAGTACTAAAAGGATTAAGATTTTTTAAGAGAAGTAATTTACAAATCTGTTTAACTTTCTGGAGCCAGTTGATATATAAAAAAAACTTTTCCTGGATAACCCCTTTAAGCGTTCCCTATTGCCTGTTTGTCTTACCCGTGTATCCAGACCTTCCCACTACGTTATTTGACTACGCGCCTTTGCCGCCTGCCTTGACCTTCTGCTAAGTTTGACTTTGCTACTGCCTCTTCCTTTGGTACCTCGCCTGCCCAGCTACCTGTGTGGTTGAGCCAAGTCGAGGGTAGCGATCTAGGTGTCGCCTACTGCAGCAAGCCCATCCTGCCTTGCTGCGGGCTCTGGTGAAGACCAGCGGCACCTTAGACTCTGCTCCCCGATACGGTCCGAGTCATCTCCCACACAGGTTAATGGATCCACATCCAGCTCCGTAACAGAAAGTGAGGAGGATGCTTAGCGCACCAGTCTCAACCACTTAGCCGCCATGTTGCCCTTATCCCTCTGTTATTTCTACTCCTATCATATCTTCTGGCTTTTCCGAGATCTACGTCAAGTGTTTACTCTCACAGATGATAATCTGCCAGGGAAAATATCCCAAGTGTATCGTCTCCTCACATCTCAGTAATGGCCGCCTCACTCTTCATTAGTGTTCTAAGAGCTTCTATTTATTCCTGTCACATACATGAGTGCCCTCCTCACCAACCGGGGGAAGATTGCCTGTCTCGTATGTTACCGATGGAGGGCTGGAGGGATGTCTCATTTTAGAGAATGACTTGTATGATCCATTATTTGTGGTGATAAAAGGCATTTTACCGGAAAAGCTACAATAATGGCCTTTATTATATAAAATGAATAATGCAGGCAGATACGGGTAATGGACTGTGGCGTCTGCCCATAAAATGAGCAAGAACCGTCCATACATGAAGCCTACATAAAACCATTTCACTGATGAAACTGAAAGTGGGTTTCATCGGAATCATAGAAATTTTGGCCGTTATTATGACTAGCTGGTAAAATTTTGGCACGTGGGCAGTTTCAGTGTATTATTTTAAATCTATACTGAAGATATGCATGCCTACTAATAATGGTAGGGCAGAAAGGATTTCCCTTCAATTTGGTGTTTCACTACAACTAGGAGTCTTGGAAACTAACTGGGAATGTATGCCAAGCCAGAGATCTTTTCTGGGAAAAAAGAAAACCTATCTGCAGACCACAGTTTCGGGGGATTTGCCCCTCATCGGTAAAGTGAAACAGTTGTCTGCAGGTGGGTTTCCTTTTCTTTTGAAGAGATATCTGACTTTGCATATATTCCCAATTAGTTTTCAAGCCTTTTAGTTGGAGTGAAATACTAATAAGGGAAATCCTCCTGAAAAGGTGGTGGAGCATCAATGGCCTATAAGTCTCCACACGCTTTTATGATGCTCTCCTTAAAGGGGAACTCCGCCTCTAGACATCTTATCCCCTATCCAAAGGAGAGGGCATAAGATGTCTGATAGCGGGGGTCCTACTGCTGCTATCTTCCTGCTGCACCCGGCGTTTGTTTAGAGCGTCGGGGCAGCTCCGGAGGCTCTTGAAGTCACGGCCATGCCCCCTCAATGCAAGTCTATGGGAGGGGTGTGACGCCCCCTCCCATAGACTTGCATTGAGAGAGCATGGCCGTGACGTCACGAGCGTGGCGTGACCGGGACGCCACGAGCCTCCGCCCCGCATTGCCAGTCATCTGGCATGTAGCGAAGTTCGCTCCGTGCACCAGATGTCTGGGGGTGCTGCAGCCGAGATCGCGCAGTCCCCAGCGGTGGATAGGGGATAAAATGTCTAGGGGCGGAGTACCCCTTTAAGGAGAAACATTACCCCTTTAGTTCTACTACTATTATGTACATTTATGACGGGTCTTTTGGAGGGCCAGTGATAATATAGTCTGACACTTTTAGCACTGGAAGGTGTCCTGGGCAGGGTAACTGCAAAAAGGGGTTGTCTCACCATATCAAGTCAGCCCTCCAATTATCGTGTCCTTAAAGGGGTACTCCCGTGGAAAACTTTTTTTTTTAAATCAACCGGTGCCAGAAAGTTAAACAGATTTGTAAATTACGTCTATTTAAAAATGTAAATCCTTCCAGTACTTATTAGCGGCTGTATACTACAGAGGAAATGCTTTTCTTTTTAGATTTCTCTGCTGTCATGACCACAGTGCTCTCTGCTGACCTCTGCTGTCCATTTTAGAAACTGTCCAGAGCAGCATATGTTTGCTATGAGGATTTTCTCCTACTCTGGACAGTTCTTAAAATGGACAGCAGAGGTCAGTAGAGAGCACTGTGGTCATGACATCAAAGAAATCAAAAAAGATAAGCATTTCTTCTGTAGTATATAGCCCCTAAAAAGTACTGGAAGGATTAAGATTTTTTTAATAGAAGTAATTTACAAATCTGTTTAACTTTCTGGCATCAGTTGATTTAAAAAAAATAGTTTTCCCACGGGAGTACCCCTTTAATAGCACTGGTTCTCTGATATGAGGCTCTAGGTTTGACCTCTTTTCTCTGTTATGCCCCTAAACACACGGCTTTCAAATAAGAGTTTCACTTTCCTATGTTATTTCATTGCTGCCTCTTCATAGGCAAGTTGCCAATCCCAAATCTAACACATTGGCATGCGATTAATTTAGTCTTGAGAAAGTCTTTCTGCTCCCCGAGAGTTATAATTCCTCGGCACAGTCTGGAATAAGACTCTAGGCTGTCTCATTCCGGACTTCTCTGGGGAATCGGAACCCTTGGAAAAAAGAACAACCTTATACAAGACTAAACGAATCAATGGCCGATCCATTAGATCCAGTTTAGGTCAATCCTTTTGTAGATTTAGTACCGTAATATACCGTATTTTTCGCCGTATAAGACGCACTCTTTCTTCCCCAAAACTGGGGAGAAAAAGTCGGTGCGTCTTATACGGTGAATACACACCTATCGGGTTGGTCCCTGCGGTCATCAGCGGCCGGGACCCGCGGCTAATACAGGACATCACCGATCGCGGTGATGCCCTGTATTAACCCTTCAGACGCGGCGATCAAAGCTGACCGCCGCGTCTGAAGGGAAAGTGACACTAACCCGGCTGTTCAGTCGGGCTGTTCGGGACCGCCGCGAATTCACCGCGGCAGTCCCGAACAGCCCGACTGAATAGCCGGGTTAGTGCTTACAGGACATCGGGAGGGACCTTACCTGCCTCCTCGGTGTCTTCTCCGTTCAGGGATCCCCTCTATGGCCGTCGCTCTCCTTCCTCGTCGTCGCGTACGTGCGTCGGCGTGCGTAACGACGTGATGGCGGTGACGGAGAGCGAGGATACCCGGCCGGCAGCAGAGACGTTCCGGAGCGACGGCGACAGCGATGGAGGGCGACATCCAGGGCAGCGGTGATGGGTCCGGAGCGGCGGGGACACGTGAGTATTACCTCCTATGCAGTGGTCTTCAATCTGCGGACCTCCAGATGTTGCAAAACTACAACTCCCAGCATGCCCGGACAGCCAACGGCTGTCCAGGCATGCTGGGAGTTGTAGTTTTGCAACATCTGGAGGTCCGCAGGTTGAAGACCACTATTGGGTTCAAAATCTTTATTTTTTTAGATTTTGCACCTATAAATTGGGTGCGTCTTATACGCCGGTGCGTCCTATAGGACGAAAATACGGTAGTTTAGTCCCTGGACATAATTTATTGGGCTAAAATATGAACGATGATATTTTCTCTTAAGGCTGAAGCAACGAGTACAAATAATTGTTTTTTTTTTTTAGTCGTTGCATATAGTACATATGGTTCAGAGGGACTCCACCTCCCTCAGGGTCTGGGTGCAACCATAATTACTCTCTATAGTTACGCCCTCGTCCACAGAGCTTTATAATGGGATTTTTTTTTTTGCTATCTTACATGTTTTCTCTGTCTGTACTGACTAAGAGTGCACTAGAGTAGAAGCCAGAGAGTAAATGTGGTGACTGGGTGGTGCTGGTGATAGTGTAGGGTATGTTGGTATTTAACCCTTAACTGTCGTGACGCCAGGGTGCGGTTTCCTTAGGGTAATGGTCCTATCGCGCACCGTCCCAGAAACGGTAGGGAGAAATAATTGAATGTCCACAGCAGATATTTGATGAAAACCGGAATAAACTTTACTGCATATTTTATGCAACTGCAGGTAACAGAACAGTCTTTGTGTAGAGGACCGTAGTTCTGGTTCCTCACAGGTTTGCTTGGACTTCTGAATACAATGAGTTTTGGTTTGCTAGCCACTGTGCTACTGGTTTGAAGACAATTGAGTTGCAGTAGTCACGCAGGATTTTAGTAGTTTTGAGCTGGATAACTCACGGTTTAGTGGCTGCGGAAGATAAGGCTTCAGGCCTAGCTTGAATTGATGATTTGTGCTGAGATGTGCTTTCTTTGATAATCCAGAACTAAGAGAGCAATCTAGTGGCAGCAGCCCCTTATATATCATAAGGGCGGATCAAACCTCATTGGTCAGCAGAACCTGTCAGTTATGAACTCTTGCGTAAATCACATGACTCAAAGGTCCTTAAACCATAGCATAACATAAATTAAAGGCACGTGACCTCTAAGGTCCTATACATAGGTATCCTATATTAATTAAATATATGAATATCAACATTAAATATCAACATCTTCTATAATCCGAACTTCTCACTCCCATCTCCAAGACTTCACTCGTGGTGCACCAGTTCTCTGGAATGCTATCCCTCAATCCCTCAGACTCAACAACAACATCCATAGTTTCAAACGTGGCCTAAAAACACATCTCTTCAGACAGGCCTACAACCGTCTCTAATTGGCCTCAACATATCCTCAACATATCCCCAACATATCCCCAACATATCCCCAACATATCCCCAACATATCCCCAACATATCCCCAACATATCCCCAACATATCCCCAACATATCCCCAACATATCTCCAACATATCCCCAACATATCTCCAACATATCCCCAACATATCCCCAACATATCCCCAACATATCCCCAACATATCCCCAACATATCCCCAACATATCCTCAACATATCCCCAACATATCCTCAACATATCCCCAACATATCCCCAACATATCCCCAACATATCCCCACACCTCTTGTTTGAATAGTTATTGTGTAATTTTATGTCTGATACTTGTCTTTGTTTGTACCCCATAATTGTAAGCGCTGCGGAATCTGTAGGCGCTATATAAATAAAATAAATAAATAAACATATTAAGAGGCGACTAGGGGTTAGCCCTGCAGGAGAGCCCATTATCATGGAGGGACTCTGCCTGAGGGGACTCCAGACAAAAGGGACAGGACATGTCTTGTACCGGGACACCACATAAACATGCTTCTTCTACATAGCCTGGCCAAAGCTAATGCAATTACCACCCACTGAAAACATAGAAATAGTTCCTAGAACAAATTTTAACAAGTCTGAGTTCAAATAGTGATTCCTTCTCCCACTGTATATTCAGTATCCCGCTACTTTGCTTTTTATGATTGGTTTGGCATAGGACAACCTGTATTATTATCATGCAACAAAAATTCTAAATTTGCACCCTTTAGCTTCTCTTGGTATTCAGACCTGCATCCTGTGATAGGAAACTGCAGCTCAACCGGAGTGAGTCCTACAACTCTAAACAAGTTGGCTACTGGGAGCCAACTGGTGTGAATATTATCTTTGAGAGCAAAGGGAGCCCAGGACGTAGCACTAGACTAGGTTCAATGCTCACACTGCATGGGTTAACCCTTTACTTGCTATCTGCAACTGCCTTAAGAACTATAAGAACCGTGTATGTTTGTGTATCTCATGCTTCGGAAGAAGTTGAATTGTTCAGTTATGTTACCTGTTTGCATTGCACGCCTCAACTCTTGGTGTATTGAATTCATCCACACTTTACCAACATCAAGGGCACCCAGAATCGCCTTCATCAGGACACCGTAGCAGGATGTGCCCTTGGAGGACTCCAGCAGCACCCATGGGGTTTTCCTGCCGTGATCTTATGCCATCCATTACCGTGACAAGACTGAGGAGCACCACAAGGCCTAAACTGCTGCAGGGGCAAGTTTCTTAGCTATTACAACCAACTCAAGATCCTCCTGGCTCGGTCATTGCACATTGGGAATGGGTATTGGTATTTCCTATGCCCTGGGGATGAAGAGTTAGGTGAAACATATGTGATGCCACGGGGGTGGGATTTGTAGAAATAACTGATCACTTTGTGATGCCAGGGCACCGTTATCCTATACACGGTCGGAGGTTGGTGACAGCTTCTCCTGGGCCAGATACGGGGAGCAAAGGAGCCCCCCCCCCCCTCTGACGTCATGTTACGGATAACTGTCTTTACTGAGCTGGGTGCAGATGGTATTTCACGGACAGTTGGTTGTGGGGGTGAGAGTCTAGCGTAACCAGCTATTGGTGCTGGGACACCACACATAGTTAAGGAGTGTTGTGGATCCTAAAAATGGAGCCTAAAGTGAATAAACATCTGTTATTACCATATTGTTTTTTGGAGATACAAAATACATTTCAAGAGATTCCAAGGAACATATAGCAATCTATATACACAACATCAGACAATAGATCCAGCTCTGTATACAGTAAAGTGCCTTACCTAGGCTGCGTATTGTGATTTACATACATCATGTATAACCTGCGGTGATTAAGGTCGTGTGAGTTATTATATTCTCCTAATAAATGACCTCATCAATTCTGCAGGGAACGATAACAGCGCGAGCCGCACAACCCCGAGTCTGTGGCGCAGTCATTCCAAGGACGTCTGTGGCTGAAGGCTCCTGTGCTGAGCGATCAAGTGATGTTCTGCTGGGATTTATACAGCGAAAATAACCAAACTGCAGGGGGTCCACACCATCACTATGGGTAACAGATGTACCGTGATGAGGCAAATACAACACCGGCACTCTCCTTAATAAACAGGTTTTCTTCAAAGATGCTGAAGGCTAATATCTATTTACCTCATATCTATCTATATCCGTCTAATTAACTCATATCTATCTATCTATCTATCTATCTATCTATCTATATATCTCCTATCTATCTTATATCTATCTATCTCTATCTATCTCATATCTATCTATCTATCTATCTATCTCATATCTATCTATCTATCTCATATCTATCTCATATCTATCTATCTATCTATCTCATATCTATATATATCCGTCTATTTAAATCATGTCTATCTATCTCCTATCTGTCTCATATCTATCTATCTATCTATCTATCTATCTATCTATCTCATATCTATCTATCTATCTGTCTATCTATCTATCTATCTATCTGTCTGTCTATCTATCTATCTATCTATCTCATATCTATCTATCTCATATCTATCTATCTCATATCTATCTATCTATCTGTCTATCTATCCCATATCTATCTATCTATCTCATATCTATCTATCTATCTCATATCTATCTATCTATCTATCTATCTCATATTTATCCTTTGGGTCTTGAGAAAGATCCTGGAGAGGATTGAAACGTTGCTGCTCTTACACATTTTTTGATGGAATAAATTTGCCTTTTTCACTTTTTAGTGCTGTTGTGATTTTTCTTTTTTATCTATCTATCTATCTATCTATCTATCTATCTATCAACTATCTATCTATCTCATATCTATCTATCTATCAACTATCTATCTATCTCATATCTATCTATCTATCTATCTATCTATCAACTATCTATCTATCTATCTCATATCTATCTATCTATCTATCTCATATCTATTGTTACGCCGAGCGCTCCGGGTCCCCGCTCCTCCCCGGAGCGCTCGCTACACTCCTCTCACTGCAGCGCTCCGGTCGGTTCCACGGACCCGGGGCGCTGCGATACCGCCTCTGGCCGGGATGCGATTCGCGATGCGGGTAGCGCCCGCTCGCGATGCGCACCCCGGCTCCCGTACCTGACTCGCTCTCCGTCAGTTCTGTCCCGGCGCGCGCGGCCCCGCTCCCTAGGGCGCGCGCGCGCCGGGTCTTTGCGATTTAAAGGGCCACTGCGCCGCTGATTGGCGCAGTGGTTCCAATTAGTGTTTACACCTGTGCACTTCCCTATATCTCCTCACTTCCCCTTCACTCCCTCGCCGGATCTTGTTGCCTTAGTGCCAGTGAAAGCGTTTCCTTGTGTGTTCCTAGCCTGTGTTCCAGACCTCCTGCCGTTGCCCCTGACTACGATCCTTGCTGCCTGCCCCGACCTTCTGCTACGTCCGACCTTGCTTCTGTCTACTCCCTTGTACCGCGCCTATCTTCAGCAGCCAGAGAGGTTGAGCCGTTGCTAGGGGATACGACCTGGTCACTACCGCCGCAGCAAGACCATCCCGCTTTGCGGCGGGCTCTGGTGAAAACCAGTAGTGACTTAGAACCGATCCTCTAGCACGGTCCACGCCAATCCCTCTCTGGCACAGAGGATCCACTACCTGCCAGCCGGCATCGTGACAGTAGATCCGGCCATGGATCCCGCTGAAGTTCCTCTGCCAGTTGTCGCTGACCTCACCACGGTGGTCGCCCAGCAGTCACAACAGATTGCGCAACAAGGCCAACAGCTGTCTCAACTGACTGTTATGCTACAACAGTTACTACCACAGCTCCAGCAACCATCTCCTCCGCCAGCTCCTGTACCTCCCCCGCAGCGAGTGGCCGCTTCTGGACTACGACTATCCTTGCCGGATAAATTTGATGGGGACTCTAAGTTTTGCCGTGGCTTCCTTTCCCAATGTTCATTACACTTGGAGATGATGTCGGACCAGTTCCCCACTGAAAGGTCTAAGGTGGCTTTCGTAGTCAGCCTGCTGTCTGGAAAAGCCCTGGCTTGGGCCACACCGCTCTGGGACCGCAATGACCCCGTCACTGCCTCTGTACACTCCTTCTTCTCGGAAATTCGAAGTGTCTTTGAGGAACCTGCCCGAGCCTCTTCTGCTGAGACTGCCCTGTTGAACCTGGTCCAGGGTAATTCTTCCGTTGGCGAGTATGCCGTACAATTCCGTACTCTTGCTTCTGAAGTATCCTGGAACAATGAGGCCCTCTGCGCGACCTTTAAAAAAGGCCTATCCAGCAACATTAAAGATGTTCTGGCCGCACGAGAAATGCCTGCTAATCTTCATGAACTTATTCACCTAGCCACTCGCATTGACATGCGTTTTTCCGAAAGGCGTCAGGAGCTCCGCCAAGATATGGACTCTGTTCGCACGAGGCGTTTCTTCTCCTCGGCTCCTCTCTCCTCTGGTTCCCTGCAATCTGTTCCTGTGCCTCCCGCCGTGGAGGCTATGCAGGTCGACCGGTCTCGCCTGACATCTCAAGAGAGGACACGACGCCGCATGGAGAACCTCTGCCTGTACTGTGCTAGTACCGAACACTTCCTGAGGGATTGTCCTATCCGCCCTCCCCGCCTGGAAAGACGTACCCTGACTCCGCACAAAGGTGAGACAATCCTTGATGTCCACTCTGCTTCTCCACGTCTTACTGTGCCTGTGCGGATGTCTGCCTCTGCCTTCTCCTTCTCTTCTGTGGCCTTCTTGGACTCTGGATCTGCAGGAAATTTTATTTTGGCCTCTCTCGTCAACAGGTTCAACATCCCAGTGACCAGTCTCACCAGACCCCTTTACATCAATTGTATAAACAATGAAAGATTGGACTGTTCCATACGTTTCCGCACGGAGCCCCTTCTAATGAGCATCGGATCTCATCACGAGAGGATTGAACTTTTGGTCCTCCCCAATTGCACCTCGGAAATTCTCCTTGGACTTCCCTGGCTTCAACTTCATTCCCCAACCCTGGATTGGTCCACTGGGGAGATCAAGAGTTGGGGGCCCTCTTGTTCCAAGGACTGTCTAAAACCGGTTCCCAGTAACCCTTGCCGTAACTCTCTGCTTCCTCCAGTAACCGGTCTCCCTAAGGCCTATATGGACTTCGCGGATGTTTTCTGCAAAAAACAAGCGGAGACTCTACCTCCTCACAGGCCTTATGATTGTCCTATCGACCTCCTCCCGGGTACTACTCCACCCCGGGGCAGAATTTATCCTCTCTCTGCCCCAGAGACTCTTGCCATGTCTGAATACGTCCAGGAGAATCTAAAAAAGGGCTTTATCCGTAAATCCTCCTCTCCTGCCGGAGCCGGATTTTTCTTTGTGTCCAAAAAAGATGGCTCTCTACGTCCTTGCATTGACTACCGCGGACTTAATAAGATCACGGTTAAGAACCGCTACCCCTTACCCCTCATCTCTGAACTCTTTGATCGCCTCCAAGGTGCCCACATCTTTACTAAATTGGACTTAAGAGGCGCCTATAACCTCATCCGCATCAGAGAGGGGGATGAGTGGAAAACAGCATTTAACACCAGAGATGGACACTTTGAGTATCTGGTCATGCCCTTTGGCCTGTGCAACGCCCCTGCTGTCTTCCAAGACTTTGTTAATGAAATTTTTCGTGATCTGTTATACTCCTGTGTTGTTGTATATCTTGATGATATCCTAATTTTTTCGGCCAATCTAGAAGAACACCGCCAGCATGTCCGTATGGTTCTTCAGAGACTTCGTGACAATCAACTCTATGCTAAAATTGAGAAATGTCTGTTTGAATGCCAATCTCTTCCTTTTCTAGGATACTTGGTCTCTGGCCAGGGACTACAAATGGATCCAGATAAACTCTCTGCCGTCTTAGATTGGCCACGCCCCTCCGGACTCCGTGCCATCCAACGTTTTTTGGGGTTCGCCAATTATTACAGGCAATTTATTCCACATTTTTCTACCATTGTGGCTCCTATTGTGGCTTTAACCAAAAAAAATGCCGATCCCAAGTCTTGGCCTCCTCAAGCGGAAGACGCCTTTAAACGACTCAAGTCTGCCTTCTCTTCGGCTCCCGTGCTCTCCAGACCTGACCCATCTAAACCCTTCCTATTGGAGGTTGATGCCTCCTCAGTGGGAGCTGGAGCTGTCCTTCTACAAAAAAACTCTTCCGGGCATGCTGTTACTTGTGGTTTTTTTTCTAGGACCTTCTCTCCGGCGGAGAGGAACTACTCCATCGGGGATCGAGAGCTTCTAGCCATTAAATTAGCACTTGAGGAATGGAGGCATCTGCTGGAGGGATCAAGATTTCCAGTTATTATTTACACCGATCACAAGAACCTCTCATACCTCGAGTCTGCCCAACGGCTGAATCCTCGTCAGGCCAGGTGGTCTCTGTTCTTTGCCCGATTTAATTTTGAAATTCACTTTCGGCCTGCTGATAAGAACATTAGGGCCGATGCTCTCTCTCGTTCCTCAGATGCTTCTGAAATTGAACTCTCTCCTCAACACATCATTCCTCCTGACTGCCTGATTTCCACTTCTCCAGCCTCCATCAGGCAAACTCCTCCAGGAAAGACCTTTGTTTCTCCACGCCAACGCCTCGGAATCCTCAAATGGGGTCACTCCTCCCATCTCGCAGGTCATGCGGGCATCAAGAAATCTGTGCAACTCATCTCTCGCTTCTATTGGTGGCCGACTCTAGAGACTGATGTGGTGGACTTTGTGCGAGCCTGCACTATCTGTGCCCGGGATAAGACTCCTCGCCAGAAGCCCGCTGGTTTTCTTCTTCCTCTGCCTGTTCCCGAACAACCTTGGTCTCTGATTGGTATGGATTTTATTACTGACTTACCCCCATCCCATGGCAACACTGTTATTTGGGTGGTCGTTGATCGATTCTCCAAAATGGCACATTTCATCCCTCTTCCTGGTCTTCCTTCAGCGCCTCAGTTGGCTAAACAATTTTTTGTACACATTTTTCGTCTTCACGGGTTGCCTACGCAGATCGTCTCGGATAGAGGCGTCCAATTTGTGTCTAAATTCTGGAGGGCACTCTGTAAACAACTCAAGATTAAATTAAATTTTTCTTCTGCATACCATCCTCAATCCAATGGACAAGTAGAAAGAATTAACCAGATCTTGGGTGACTATTTACGACATTTTGTTTCCTCCCGCCAGGATGACTGGGCAGATCTTCTACCTTGGGCCGAATTCTCGTATAATTTCAGAATCTCTGAATCTTCCTCCAAATCCCCGTTTTTCGTGGTGTACGGCCGTCACCCTCTTCCCCCCCTCCCTACCCCCTTGCCCTCTGGTCTGCCCGCTGTGGATGAAATTTCTCGTGATCTTTCCATCATATGGAGAGAGACCCAAAATTCTCTCTTACAGGCTTCTTCACGCATGAAGAGATTCGCGGATAAGAAAAGAAGAGCTCCTCCCATTTTTTCCCCTGGAGACAAGGTATGGCTCTCCGCCAAATATGTCCGCTTCCGTGTCCCTAGCTATAAGTTGGGACCACGCTATCTTGGTCCTTTCAAGATTTTGCGCCAGATTAATCCTGTCTCTTACAAACTTCTTCTTCCTCCTTCTCTTCGTATTCCTAATGCCTTTCATGTTTCTCTTCTTAAACCACTTATCATTAACCGTTTCTCTCCCAAATCTGTTCCCCCCACTCCTGTCTCCGGCTCCTCGGACATCTTCTCCGTCAAAGAAATTTTAGCATCTAAAAAGGTCAGAGGGAGAACCTTCTTTTTAGTGGATTGGGAGGGTTGTGGTCCTGAAGAGAGGTCCTGGGAACCTGAGGACAATATCCTGGACAAAAGTCTGGTCCTCAGGTTCTCAGGCTCCAAGAAGAGGGGGAGACCCAAGGGGGGGGGTACTGTTACGCCGAGCGCTCCGGGTCCCCGCTCCTCCCCGGAGCGCTCGCTACACTCCTCTCACTGCAGCGCTCCGGTCGGTTCCACGGACCCGGGGCGCTGCGATACCGCCTCTGGCCGGGATGCGATTCGCGATGCGGGTAGCGCCCGCTCGCGATGCGCACCCCGGCTCCCGTACCTGACTCGCTCTCCGTCAGTTCTGTCCCGGCGCGCGCGGCCCCGCTCCCTAGGGCGCGCGCGCGCCGGGTCTTTGCGATTTAAAGGGCCACTGCGCCGCTGATTGGCGCAGTGGTTCCAATTAGTGTTTACACCTGTGCACTTCCCTATATCTCCTCACTTCCCCTTCACTCCCTCGCCGGATCTTGTTGCCTTAGTGCCAGTGAAAGCGTTTCCTTGTGTGTTCCTAGCCTGTGTTCCAGACCTCCTGCCGTTGCCCCTGACTACGATCCTTGCTGCCTGCCCCGACCTTCTGCTACGTCCGACCTTGCTTCTGTCTACTCCCTTGTACCGCGCCTATCTTCAGCAGCCAGAGAGGTTGAGCCGTTGCTAGGGGATACGACCTGGTCACTACCGCCGCAGCAAGACCATCCCGCTTTGCGGCGGGCTCTGGTGAAAACCAGTAGTGACTTAGAACCGATCCTCTAGCACGGTCCACGCCAATCCCTCTCTGGCACAGAGGATCCACTACCTGCCAGCCGGCATCGTGACATCTATCTATCTGTCTGTCTATCTATCTCATATCTATCTATCTCATATCTATCTATCTATCCCATATCTATTTATCTATCTTTCTATCTCATATCTATCTATCTATCTCATATCTATCTATCTATCTAAATCCAAAGAAGCAGCAGCACACAAGGTATACGGTGCAAAAAAAGTATGTGGTTTTATTGCATCAGTGCATACAGAGCAACGTTTCTGCGACCTCCTCGTCGCCTTTCTCAAGCTCCTGGAGCTTGAGAAAGGCGACGAGGAGGTCGCAGAAACGTTGCTCTGTATGCACTGATGCAATAAAACCACATACTTTTTTTGCACCGTATACCTTGTGTGCTGCTGCTTCTTTGGATTTATTTATTGGGATCCCGAACCAAGGCTCCTACACAGCGTGCACCAGCTACCTGAAGTACTATCTGGTTGTGCTGCTCTCCTGGGATATTTATTTATCTATCTATCTATCTATCTATCTATCTATCCCATATCTATCTATCTATCTCATATCTATCTATCTATCTATCTATCTCATATCTATCTATCTATCTCATATCTATCTATCTATCCCATATCTATCTATCTATCTCATATCTATCTATCTATCTCATATCTATCTATCTATCCCATATCTATCTATCTATCTATCTATCTATCTATCCCATATCTATCTATCTATCTATCTATCTATCTATCTATCTATCTATCTCATATCTATCTCATATCTATCTATCTCCTATCTATCTATCTCATATCTATCTATCTCATATCTATCTATCTCATATCTATCTCATATCTATCTATCTCCTATCTATCTATCTATCTATCTATCTCATATCTATCTATCTATCTATCTCATATCTATCTATCTCATATCTATCTATCTCATATCTATCTCATATCTATCTATCTCCTATCTATCTATCATCTATTTCATATCTATCTATCTATCCTAAATCAGTGAATACCATTGACTATCCCGTGAGAATGACACCATTGTGTTTAAGGCAGAAAAAAATAGACAAGTGTAAGGATTGGAGCGACTGTTACAAGTGCAAAAATTGTGATGTATAGGTGACTGGGTCAAAACATCTCCAGAATGGCAATTCTTGTTGGGTGTTCCCAGTATGCAGTGGTTAGTGCCTACCAAACGTCTCCAAGGAAGGATATCTGGTGAACCAGTGAATCATGGGGGCCACCTAGGACTCATTGATATGTCAGCAGTGAAGACTAGCCCGTCTGGTCCTATTGAAATAGCTTTATTGATCATTTAGTCATCATAACAAATCATACACAAAACATGACAGTACAATATACAGCACAGGTTCCCTAAGCTATACACTATACCACATGCTATGCTAACACTCCACTCCATCACTTGTTTTTGGAGAATCAAAGTTGAAAAGACAACAACATATTACACTCTGGTCCCATCCCAAAGAAGAGCTACTATAGAGCAAACTACTGAAAAAGTTCCTGCTGACTATGAAAGAAGGTGTCAGATCACACAGGGTATCACAACTTGTTGTATATGAGGCTGAAAATTGGTCCCAGTGATGGTGTTGACCTCCCGTCCTTGGAGCAATGGAAGAAGGCGACCTGGTCTGATTAATCATTTTCTGCATCATGGGGATGGCCAGGTGCATGTGTGATACCTACCGGGAGAAAATTAAGCATGAGAAGAAGACAAGCCGGTAGAGCAGGGGTTCTCAACCGTTGGTATGTGTACTCCTAGAGGTACACCATGGGTTGTGCGGGGGTACGCAATGCGCTGACAAATACCGGCCAGGCATTGGCCAGTATTTGTCAGTACATTGCGGGGAATGGCTGCGGCAACTTTACAGGAGCTGCGTGGTTGCTGGGGAGACGTGATGTCCCCTTCTGTTCGGCGCCAAACAGGACTCCGGGAACGGGACTCTGGGAGCGGCTCCCGGACAAGCCGGGTAATGTAAAAAAATAAAAAGTAAAACCTAAGTGTATGTGGGAGGGAGGGATGTTATATATATATTAGCCCAGGGGGATCGGTGGGGGGAGAGAAATAATGGCACAACGGCCTTAAGATGGAGGGGGAGAGAGGTATAATGGCAAAAGGGGATCAGAGGGAGGGGGGAATTATAGCACAGGGGGATTAAGATGGGGGGGGGTAATGATTATCCCCCCCCCCTCCATCTTTATCCCTTTCTGCCATAATTCCTCCTCCCTCTGATCCCCTTTTGCCATTATCACTACCCCCCCCCTCTATCTTTATCCCCTTGTGCCATATTCCCCCCTCCCTCTGATCCCCTTTTGCCATATCGGATAATAATGGCACTAGGGGATTAAGATGGAGGGGGGAGTAATGGTACAGGGGGATTAAGATGGAGGGGGGAGTAATGGTACAGGGGATTAAGTATCGCATTAATATAAAGGTTAGCACACACCTTTTGTCCGCGGGTACCCCTCGCACGTAAATTCTGCACTAATCTACTCTCGAGGGGTACCCGCGGACATACTTTTAGCCTTTGGGGGTACAGTCGCCAAAAAGGTTGGGAACCACTGCGGTAGAGTGTCATGTGCAATGTTCTGCTGGGCCTTGGGACCCTGTGGATGTTACTGTGACACGGATCACCTACCTAAACATGGGACAGACCAAGTCCCCTCCCTTAATGTCAGCTGGACCCCCTAATGGCAGAGGCCTCTGTCATCAGAATAATGCCCCCGGCCACACTGCAGACATTGTTCAGGAATGAGGAACATGATAAAGAGATCTGACAAGTCAGATCCATGGAGGCCGCACCTCACAATTCACAGGAGCTGCTACATATGTCGTGGTGCACCACAGGACACCTTCAGACGTCTTTGGAGACTATCTATCCTAATGTCCCATCTGTGCAGATTCAGCAGTGCGATGAAGAGTTCAGAACCCATCAAAGTCACACTACTTGTCAATGCGGTAGCTTGGGGGTGTAGGGTATATTGGGGTGTAGCTGTGCGGTTACTTAAAGGTGCTTGCTTAACTCTTTCTATTCATGATGCCAGGGTGAGGGCTATTCTCTGTATGCTTGTCCTACCGCCACCCTTCCCAAGAGCTATAGGAAGGTATAAAATAATTGAATGACCGGAGATTTGCATAAACTTGTAGGAACTTTTACTGAAGATTTTATGCAATAATGAACAGGAACAGTCCATATAACAGAGTCTATTAGAGCTTGAAATGTGGTTGGGACCTCGTGAGTCTATTGAGCTTAGGAAGATAATTGTTGCGGTGATCCACTGGATTTAGGGGTTTAGATTTGGTCCAATAATCACACTAGCTTTAGCGGGGATTGAGATTTTAACTTGCGGTTTAGTTTAGGCTGAGGCTGGCAGGTTTCTGGCCTAGCTTGTCTTTGAAAGTTGCGCAGATCCGTCCTGCTAGTCCAGCATCCACGAGAGCAGCAACCCAAGAGAGCGATCATTGGCTACAGCTCCCTTATGTGGGCAGGGGCTGGACTAAAGCTCACTGGTCCATACAACTGTCAATCTTCTGTACAAAGAGTTAGAGTTTTGGGTAATCATGTGACCCAAGGACCTCCAAAGGTCCTCCAACATACCATAGAGGAATTAACACAGTCCTGCGACGCTACCAAGGAAACATACTATACATTATATTAAATATATACATTTAAACATTACAAAATTAGAAAAGAAGGAGGCGACTAGGGGCTGTTCCACCTGGGGGACCCCACCTGAATGTAGTAACTCTGACTTTGGGGACCACCATACAAGGCACGGTATGCAATACGGTACCGAGAAACCACATCAACGTCAGACACCTCAAGGCACATTCTGCTGCTCCATAACACGTGCCCCCTGTAGTGTATGTTGTTAAGGAGCTGAACGGAATAATCCCCCTGATGGTCTATGTCCCGGACACACTGCAGACATTATTCAGGAGTGAGGAACATAGGGCTGTGGAGGGGTTAATGTAAGAGTCCCTGGTGGTCTAGGCGAGTAAAAATGTTAATATAATGGTCTCTCTTGGTCTAGGGCAGTAAAGAGGTTAAAGGGGTACTCTGATATCTTATCCCCTATCCAAAGAATCCCTCTGCTGCACCCAGCGTTTGTTTAGAAGCGTCAGGTGCAGTGCGGGAGGCTTGTGACATCACGGCCATGCCCCCTCAATGCAAGTCTATGGGAGGGGGCGTGATGGTCGTCACGCCCCCTTCCATAGACTTGCATTGAGGGGGCGTGAACGTGGCCATAATGTCACAAACGGGCGTGGCCGTGACATCACAAGCCTTTGCCTCGGATCGCCAGTCATCTGGCACGGAGCAAAGTTCGCTCCGTGCATCGAATGTCTGGGGAGCCGCAGCCGAGATCGCGGAGGTCCCCAGCGGCGGGACCCCAGCGATCAGACATCTAATCACTTATCCTTTGGCTAGGGGATAAGATGTCTAGGGGTGGAGTACCCCTTTAATGTAAGGATCCCTGGTGGTCTAGGGCAATGAAGAGGTTAAACAGATTTGTAAATTACTTCTATTAAAAAATCTTAATCCTTCCAATAATTATCAGCTGCTGAAGTTGAGTTGTTCTTTTCTGTCTGGCAATAGTACTCTCTGCTGACATCTCTGCTTGTCTCGGGAACTGCACAGAGTAGAAGAGGTTTGCTATGGGGACAGTTCCCGAGACAGGTGTCATCAGAGAGCGCATAGACAGAAAAGAACAACTCAACTTCAGCAGCTCAGAAGTACTGAAAGGATTAAGATTTTTTTATAGAAGTCATTTACAAATCTGTTTAACTTTCTGGAGCCAGTTGATATATATATATATATATATATATATATATATATATATATATATATTAGGGATCGACCGATTATCAGTATGGCCGATATTATCGGCCCATAATCACGATTTTGGGCATTATAGGTATTGGCAATTACCTTGCCGATAAGCCGATAATGCCCCGCCCCCCGCACCGCCCCCACCGCACCGCGACCACCCCCCCGACCTGCTGCACCGCACCGCGACCACCCCCCACCGTAGTGCTGGGCGGTATACCGGTATGGATTTTTGACCATACCGCTATACCGGTCGGGCCCCTCCCCCACCCTCCGAGTCAATAAAAAAAATTAAACTTACCGGTAATGGGGGTGGTCCGGGCCATCCATCCTTCCTGTAGTGTCCGGCGGCATTCCGGTGGAGGGTGAACTGGTCCGGGCTGTCCTTCTTCTCCGGGGATCATCTTCTCCACTCCGGGCAGGCTCCGGCCTAGTACGCTGCATAGACGCTGCTACGCCGTGACGTCGGGTGCGTTGCTGCGCACTGGCGTCACTGCGCAGCGGCGTCTATGCAGCGTACTAGGCCGGAGCCTGCCCGGAGTGGAGAAGAGGACCCCCGGAGAAGAAGGACAGCCCGGACCGGTTCACCCTCCACCCGGAATGCCGCTGGACACTACAGGAAGGAAGGATGGCCCGGACCGCCCTGACAGGTAGGGGGAGAGAAGCGGGTGGCGGCGGCGGCGGCGGCGGCCTATGGCACCGCAAAAGCCACTGCAGTGCATTGATTTAAAGCGCCTGCTTTAAATCAATGATCTGCAGCGGTGTCGCGGGGGGATAAATAGCTGATAACTTATACCGGAATATCGGTATAAGTTATCGGCTATCGGCCCTAACCTGCACCGATTATCGGTATCGGCCCTAAAAAACCGATATCGGTCGATCCCTAATATATATATATATATATATATATATATATATATATATATATATATAAAATAAAAGTTTTTTCATGGACAACCCTTTAATGTAACGATCCCTGGTGGTCTAGGGCAGTGAAGAGGTTCATGTAAGGGTCCCTTGTGGTCATTGTCCCAGCTACACTGCAGACATCAGGAATGAGGAACATGACAGAGATCAAGGTGGTGACTTGTCCTCCAAATTCTCCAGATCTCAATCCGATCGATCACCTGTAAGATGTGGAAAACAAGTCTGATCCATGGAGGCCGCACCTCACAACTTACAGGATCTGCTGACACCTTTAGAGGTCTAGGGAGGCCATTTCTTGATAGGCTGGAGACCTGGTGACATCTATCTATCCTAATTTCGGAATGTTCTTGAATGTCCCATCCGTGCAGATTCATGCAGTGCGATGAAGAGTTTAGAACCCGTCACACGGCTCCTCAGCGTCAGACACCTCCAGGCACATTCTTCTGCTACATAACAGGTGTCCCTGCAGCGAATGTTCACAACCAAAGCAAATCAATTGTAGACCAGATATTCCTGTGTATAGAACAATAGATATTCACACAAACATTTTTTTAGAGTGCACTTGTCTAATGGCCTTAGTGAGATTGGTTGAGCAGCTGAGGCAAGGGCCAGGGTCAAGGGTTAAAGGTCATTGATGAGCCGGTTGTGTCAACCATTTAATCAATGTTATTCCATCTTCGCTCCCCTCCCCGTGTTCCATTTTGATTTTGTGACGGATCCCTTGAAAACAAGCACGAGCTAGAAAAAAATCCTGGGAGTACTGGGATCCCGAAATATACTGGAATCTACTTAACCCCACTACCCTTATATTGCACCAATGACATCAACACCATAGAGTCACCATTAAAGGGGATATCCCAAGATTAAAACAACTAGCGCATCGTGGGGGATCCCCACCAATCACAAGATCAGAGGTTAAAGGGGTACTCAATCCAAAGGATAAGGGATAAGATGTCTGATCGCGGGGGCCCCCAGCGGCGGGATCTCGTCTGAGTGTGTATCAGGTAAAATACATCTGGATAAAAACGAGAGAGAAGTGGTTACTAGTGGCGATTGCTGAAGAAGGGTGTAATTGGGCGTTTTGTGCAGTGTCTCACCCTGTTTGTTAGTTGCTTGATTCTCCTGGATGTAAGGTGCTGTTGGTTACAGATCACTTGCTCCTTTCTATATGTACGTGGGTACAGTATATATGCGGCTGTTATGCACTGAAAAGGTAAAGATATAAATCCAAGGGATGTTCAGTACTGTTTGTACTGTTTCACAATGATATTTAGGGTACCTGTATCTGTGGAGACATTGTGTGCTCCTGGCGAGTTTTTTTTTGTCCAAGATCTATGCGGATTCGTTCGGGGATGTTCCTCGTGTAGCTTCCAAAGCTTAGATTGGGCGGGAGACTGCCCCGGCCGGTGGTATCTCTACCATTCCCAGTCTCGCTTTGCTACACGCCCGGTGAATAATTTTGCCGTGAGTGACGTCACTACTGGGCAGCGGTTGGTCCAAGAAGTGTTCCGACGCGTTTCAGAGGCGGTCTCGGCTTCCTTCGTCCGGGAAAGTTACCTAATGGATACTCCTTCTTCATTCGGGAAAGTTACCTAATGGATACTCCTTCTTCATCCGGGAAAGTTACCTAATGGATGTTACGCCGAGTGCTCCGGGTCCCTGCTCCTCCCCGGAGCGCTCGCGGCGTTCCCCTCTCTGCAGCGCCCCGGTCAGACCCGCTGACCGGGAGCGCTGCACTGACACTGCCGACGGGGATGCGATTCGCATAGCGGGACGCGCCCGCTCGCGGATCGCATCCCAATCCACTTACTTGTCCCGGTCCCCGGCTGTCACGTCCTGGCGCGCGCGGCTCCGCTCCTTAGGGCGCGCGCGCCAGCTCTCTAAGATTTACAGGGCCAGTGCACCATTGATTGGTGCCTGGCCCAATCAGTCTAATTAGCTTCCACCTGCTCCACGTCCATATAACCTCACTTCCCCTTCCCTGCTTTGCCGAATCTTGTTGCCCTTGTGCCTAGAGAAAGTGTTTCCTGTGTTTACCTTACCAGTTTTTCCAGACCTTTTGCTATCACCGTTGACTACGAACCTTGCCGCCTGCCCTGACCTTCTGCTACGTCTGACCTTGCCTCTGTCTAGTCTTTCTGTCCCACGCCTTCTCAGCAGTCAGCGAGGTTGAGCCATTGCCGGTGGATACGACCTGGCTGCTACCGCCACAGCAAGACCATCCTGCTTTGCGGCGGGCTCTGGTGAATACCAGTAGCAACCTAGAACCGGTCCACCGGTACGGTCCACGCCAATCCCTCGCTGACACAGAGGATCCACATCCAGCCTCCCGAATCCTAACAGTAGAGCCACAGCTACAGCAGCAACCATCTCCTCCGCCAGCTCCTGCACCTCCTCCGCAGCAAGTGGCCGCTCCTAACCTCCGCTTGTCCCTGCCGGACAAATATGATGGGGACTCTAAACTCTGCCGTGGTTTCCTGTCTCAATGTTCCCTACATTTGGAGATGTTGTCGGAACAATTTCCCACAGATTGGTCAAAGATGGCTTTCGTGGTTAGTCTCCTGTCTGGGAAGGCCTTGTCATGGGCCACACCGCTTTGGGACTGCAACGATCCTGTCACTGCCACTGTTCAGTCCTTCTTCGCTGAGGTTCGTAGTGTCTTCGAGGAACCAGCCCGAGCCTCTTCTGCCGAAACAGCCTTGCTGAACCTGGTCCAAGGAAATTCTTCTGTAGGCGAATACGCCATCCAATTTCGTACTCTCGCCTCTGAATTATATTGGAACAACGAGGCTCTCTGCGCGACCTTTAAAAAAGGCCTATCCAGTAACATCAAGGATGTGCTGGCCGCACGAGAAATTCCTGCCAACCTGCAAGAACTTATCCATTTGGCCACCCGTATTGACATGCGTTTTTCTGAAAGACACCAAGAGCTCCGCCAGGAAAAGGACCTTGATCTCTGGGCACCTCTCTCACAGTATCCTTTGCAATCTACCCCAGTGCCTCCCGCCGAGGAGGCTATGCAAGTGGATCGGTCTCGCCTGACCCATGAAGAGAGGACTCGCCGCAGAGATAAAAATTTATGCCTGTACTGCGCTAGTACCGAACACTTCTTGGTGCATTGCCCTATTCGTCCTCCGCGTCTGGGAAATGCACGCACCCAGCTCACGTGGGAGTCGCGTCTCTTGGTATGAAGTCTGCTTCTCCACGTCTCACTGTGCCCGTGCGGATTTCTCCTTCTGCCAACTCCTCCTTCTCAACTGTGGCCTTCTTGGACTCTGGTTCTGCAGGAAATTTTATTTTGGCCTCTTTAGTTAATAGGTTCAACATCCCTGTGATCCGACTCGTCAAGCCGCTCTACATTTCCTCGGTCAACGGAGTAAAATTGGACTGCACTGTGTGTTTCCGCACAGAACCCTTGCTCATGAGCATTGGACTGCATCAAGAAAAAATAGAATTTTTTGTTCTGCCCAACTGCACCTCTGAAGTCCTTCTCGGTCTGCCATGGCTCCAACGCCATTCTCCTACCCTTGACTGGACCACCGGGGAGATCAAGAGCTGGGGTGCTTCTTGCCACAAAAAATGCCTCACGTCTGCTCCCAGTCCCGTCAGTCAAACCTCAGTGTCTCCTCCTATACCAGGTCTCCCCAAGGCCTATCAGGACTATGCCGATGTTTTTTGCAAAAAACAAGCAGAGTTTTTGCCTCCTCATAGCCCCCTTCCTGGTAACACTATGCCCCGTGGCAAGCTTCACCCTCTGCCCCCCCTCCCCATTCCCACTTCTTCTGGACTGCCTGCCATTGATGAATTTACCCAGGACTTCTCTGTCTTCCAGAAAGAAACTCAAGAGTCGCTCCCAATGGCCTCGTCTCATGTGAAGCGACAAGAAGACAAAAAGAGGGGGAGACCTAAGGGGGGGGGTACTATTACGCCGATCGCTCCGGGTCCCTGCTCCTCCCCGGAGTGCTCGAGGCGTTAGCGCCCCG
This sequence comes from Hyla sarda, assembly GCF_029499605.1. NCBI lineage: Eukaryota > Metazoa > Chordata > Amphibia > Anura > Hylidae > Hyla > Hyla sarda. The sequence continues at coordinate 395,161,158 of NC_079192.1, read as the reverse complement.
GTCAGACCCGCTGACCGGGAGCGCTGCACTGACACTGCCGACGGGGATGCGATTCGCAAAGCGGGACGCGCCTGCTCGCGGATCGCATCCCAATCCACTTACTTGTCCCGGTCCCAAGCTATCACATCCTGGCACGCGCGGCTCCGCTCCTTAGGGCGCGCACGCGCGCGCCAGCTCTCTAAGATTTAAAGGGCCAGTGTACCAATGATTGGTGCCTGGCCCAATCAGTCTAATTAGCTTTCACCTGCCCCACGTCCATATAACCTCACTTCCCCTTCCCTGCTTTGCCGGATCTTGTTGTCCTTGTGCCTAGAGAAAGCTATTTCTGTGTTTGCCATACCAGTGTTCCAGACCTCCTGCTATCTCCATTGACTACGAACCTTGCCGCCTGCCCTGACCTTCTGCTACGTCTGACCTCGCCTCTGTCTAGTCCTTCTGTCCCACGCCTTCTCAGCAGTCAGCGAGGTTGAGCCGTTGCCGGTGGATACGACCTGGTTGCTACCGCCGCAGCAAGACCATCCCGCTTTGCGGCTGGCTCTGGTGAATACCAGTAGCAACCTAGAACCGGTCCACCGGTACGGTCCACGCCAATCCCTCGCTGACACAGAGGATCCACATCCAGCCTGACGAATCCTAACAAGCGCCTTAATCTAGAATGAGGACCCTTCAATGACTGCCGTGAAAAGGGGTATCGGCGGTCAGTGAGCGGGTAAATATATTTGTTTTGATCAGATCTGCACACCTTCAAACTGTGGCCCTTCAGTTGTTACAAAACTACAACTCCCAGCATGCCCGGACAGCCGCTGGCTGTCCGGGCATGCTGGAAGTTGTAGTTTTGCAAAAGCTGGAGGCACCCTGGTTGGAAAACACTGCTTTAAAGGGGTACTTCAGTGGAAAACTATTTTGTTTTTTAAATCAGCTAGTGTCAGAAAGTTAAACAGATTTGTAAATTACTTCTATTAAAAAAATCTTAATCCTTCCAGTACTTATCAGCTGCTGTATGTTCTTCTCTTTTTGAATTTCTTTTCTGTCTGACCAGAGGAACACAGGTTTCAGGAACTGTCAAGAGCAGGAGAAAATCCCCATAGCAAATCACCCCTGCTCTGGACAGTTCCTGACATGGACAGAGGTGTCAGCAGAGAGCACTGTGGTCAGACAGAAAAGAAATTCAAAAAGAAAAGAACATACATCAGCTGATAAATACTGGAAGGATTAAGATTTTTAAATAGAAGTAATTTACAAATCTGTTTAACTTTCTGGCACCAGTTGATAAAAAAAAAAATGATTTTCCACTGGAGTACCCCTTTAAATCAATGTTCCCCAGCCTATGGCTCTCCAGCTCTTGCAAAGGTACAACTCTCCGGCTGTCGATGCATGATGGGAGTGGTAGTTTTACACACCGGTTGGGGAACCCTGCTCCCAATTTAAGTTATAAAAGAGCCGTCGCTTCAGTGTTTAGGTTGTTGCTACTTTGTGACACCCAGACAAGGCGAAAACCGCCCGCGAACAAGACGGCTGCTCGCGTTTTGTAACCTTGGCGTAATTTCCCTCGGGCAGTGTTACTCCTTCAATGTCACGTTACAAGGAGTTCACCTAACACGCCAAGAGCAATTCATCACTTGTCCTTAAAGATACATTATCTGTCGGGTTGTTCCGGTCTCTGGAGACTCCTGGACACTTCTAGAGAATTCCCAGTGCTTCCCTATAAATGTCCCACAAATATAAAAACCCTACAAATACAAATACAAGTTCACCCTAGGTGGGGCCGGGGTGTTGGCTTAAGCTCATCTGAAAGGTCCCATTGGTCCTAGGAGACAATGGCGGCATATATATGTGTCCTCCGGGGGCTGCAGGACAAAGTCACACGGTCTGCTGGATGAGAGCAATTTATGGGACTGTTCATCCTAATCCTTCTGGTTCATGGGCAGGATGATAGCCTTACATTTACACAGGCAGAGCATTAGATGAGGGGATAGAAATCTGCTTCTCCATCTATAACTATTCATACCCTATATTTATCTATTCATCTATCTATGGATGTATTCCTCTTAAATTTTATCATTGAGTTATATGGGGGAAAGCAAAGTGCTGGGTGTTCATCAGGGAGAATTCTGCTGGCAGTGTTGTGTATTGGGTACTGTTCTGTCTATCTATCTATCTATCTATCTCATATCTATCTATCTATCAATCATCTATCTCATATCTATCTATCTCATATATATCTATCTCATATCTATCTTTCTATCTCATATCTATCTATCTATCTCATATCTATCTACCTCTATCTTTCTATCTCATATCTATCTATCTATCTATCTCATATCTATCTATCTCATATCTATCTATCTCATATCTATCTATCTATCTATCTATCTATCTATCTCACATCTATCTCATATCTATCTATCTCATATCTATCTATCTATCTATCTATCTATCTATCTATCTCATATCTATCTATCTATCTCATATCTATCTATCTATCTCATATCTATCTTTCTATCTCATATCTATCTATCTATCTATCTATCTATCTCATTATCTATCTATCATCTATCTCAAATCTATCTATCTATCTCATATCTATCTATTTATCTATCTCATATCTATCTTTCTATATCTATCTATCAATCAATCATCTATCTCATATCTATCTATCTAATATCTATCTATCTATCTATCTATCTATCTCATATCTATCTATCTATCGCATATATATCTATCTATCTATCCATCTCATATCTATCTATCTATCTTATATCTATCTATCTCCTATCTATCTATCTATCTCATATCTATCTATCTCATATCTATCTATCTCATATCTATCTATCTATCTCATATCAGTCTATCTATCTATCTATCTCATATCTATCTATCTATCTATCTATCTCATATCTATCTATCTCATATCTATCTATCTCATATCTATCTATCTATCTCATATCAGTCTATCTATCTATCTATCTATCTATCTCATATCTATCTATTTCATATCTATCTATCTGTGGTAGCGGGGTTTGATGCAGGGCAGATACTGTTACCCTAGGGGCAGATGGAATTAACCCTTTGTATTGGTGATGCCAGGGCATGGTTGATCCTTGATACCACCCGAAGATATACCGCTAGATCCTGGGCTGGGCACGGGGGCAATAATGACTCAGACGCCAAGTTACGGATAACGGTATCTTTACTGAGGGTAGACAGATGGTAACGTCTATACAGTTCAGCCAGGGCCCAAGAAGGTGACCAGAGAGACCTTAAGGGCTTGCTGGGACTTGTAGTAGGACTAGACAATGTAATGCAGACCACGTTGACATGACAGTTGCTGACAGGGACTGACTTGACTGATGACTGACAATCCTGAGACTGTGGTTACTTGTAGCTGTTGTGGCTGCAGATTGGACTTGAGGCTCCTATGACTCTGGACTCTCTAGGACTCGACTTGACCTCAGCAAAGACTTGTAAGGAAAGAGAGAGAAGCTCCACCCAGGGCTTATATGGGGGAGACTATTAGGGAGCCCATAGGTCACCCCTGGGATCACCTGGTCACTGGTACCACCTGGGTAACAATCACATGACAAGTCACATGGTAAACAGTCTTAAAGTGACAAGTGGCTTTCTTAAAACATTACACGGTATAATAAATACATTAGAAACATATTTACATGGGGGACAGATGAAAGGGGCCAGGGGACACTGTAGGGGGGCTGCCTGACAGATCTCATATATATCTATCTATCTCATATATATCTATCTCATATCTATCTCATATCTATCCATATCTATCTATCTCATATATATCTATCTATCTATCTCATATCTATCTATCTATCTATCTATCTCATATCTTTCTATCTATCTCATTATCTATCTAACTCATATCTATCTATCTATCTATCTCATATCTATCTCATATCTATCCATATCTATCTATCTATCTATCTATCTATCTCATATCTATCCATATCTATCTATCTCATATATATCTATCTATTTCATATCTATCTATCTATCTCATATCTATCTCATATCTATCTATCTATCTATCTATCTCATATCTATCTATCTATCCATATCTATCTATCTATCTATCTATCTATCTATCTATCTCATATCTATCCATATCTATCTATCTATCTATCTATCTATCTATCTATCTATCTATCTCATATCTATCCATATCTATCTATCTATCTATCTATCTATCTCATATCTATCCATATCTATCTATCTCATATATATATATATATATATATATATATATATATATATCATATCTATCTATCTATCTATCTATCTTATATCTATCTATCTCATATCTATATATATCTATCTCATATCTATCTATCTCATATCTATCTATCTATCTATCTCATATCTATCTATCTCTCATATCTATCTATCTCTCATATCTATCTATCTCATATCTATCTATCTGTCTATCTCATATCTATCGCATCTATCTATCTTATATCTATCTATCTCATATCATATCTATCTCATATCCATCTATCTATCTTATATGTTATATCTATCTATCTATCTATCTATCGCATCTATCTATCTTATATCTATCTCATATCTATCTATCTTATATGTTATATCTATCTATCTATCTCATCTATCTTATATCTATCTATCTATCTTATATGTTATATCTATCTACTTCTTTTTCTTTATATTTATGGTACATTTAATTAAACAACACCAGCAGCAGCTTCAGGATCTGTGACTAGACAGATGTTATTTTCCAAGAGGTTCTGCAGCTTCTGCCTGTAACCTGCTGTTGTCTCCTGTTCCTGGTGCTTCTGTGTCTTGCACGGTCCATGTAGGGAATGTCCAGTCAGCCCATTCATTCCTATGGACCAGACCATGAATTGAGGGCATTGTGTATGGCAGTGTTTCCCAACCAGGGTGCCTCCAGCTGTTGCAAAACTACAACTCCCAGCATGCCTGGACAGCCGAAGGCTGTCCAGGCATGCTGGGAGTTGTAGTTTTGCAACAGCTGGAGGCACCCTGGTTGGGAAACACTGTTGTATGGACTGAACAAATAGGGAGGAGGCAGTGGAGGGCTGGCGGGGAGCTGAATGAGAGGTGGTAGCTTCTTCTGTGACACTCCCCCCTGGACGTCAGTGTGCTCCTGGGGAGGGCGAGAGACTGGAGCTGCTCCTCTACCTCAGTGACAGCCAGTCTAGAGTCACCGCCAAGGATCTGCCACAAGGAGGGGACCCAGTCACCACCGGGGACTCACGATCAACAGATTGCAAGAAGACATGCCGCTGTCCATTGAGGAGATGGTTGCAACAGGGTGACACTCATTGCAGCCATGTCTATCACAGCCAGATGTGATGCCAGCTTCATGGTGGGATTGTCACCGAGGACAGGATGCACTACAGCCAAGGAGCTGCCAATCATCTCGGAATTATAGGTGCATAGACTGAGGAGAAAGCTACTGGGGTGCGGCTGTGCTGAGGAGGACCCCCCTAAACTGGAGATATGACTGTGGTATCTGGGGAGAATGTGGATGAGACTCTAGTGTCCCTTAGTGCCCTGGGGCAAGAGGGTTATGACCCTGAAAGGACGACCCAGGACTGTTGTGAGAGGGTGGTCATCAATATCTCCGGACTCCGCTTTGAAACCCAATTGAGAACTCTTGCCCAGTTTCCCCAAACCTTACTAGGGGACCCCAGAAAGAGAATGCGTTTCTTTGACCCTCTGAGGAATGAGTACTTTTTTGATCGAAACCGACCCTGCTTCGATGCCATCTTGTATTACTACCAATCTGGCGGAAGGCTTCGCAGACCCATCAACGTCCCCGTTGACATCTTCTTGGAGGAGATTAAGTTTTACGAGCTGGGGGAAGAGGTCATCGAGATCTTTCGGGACGACGAGGGCTTCATCAAGGAAGAAGAGCGACCATTGCCCGACAATGACTTCCAAAGACAGGTCTGGCTACTCTTTGAGTATCCGGAGAGTTCGGGACCTGCTAGGGGCATTGCCATTGTCTCAGTCCTCATCATTCTTATCTCTATCGTCATCTTCTGCTTGGAGACACTTCCAGAGTTCAGGGAAGAAGTAAGGATGTCAGGTGAGCATCTTTTGGTCAATGGGACCCGTCCCGCCAAAGACAGTCCCTTTACTGACCCTTTCTTCCTCATCGAGACCCTATGCATTATCTGGTTCTCCTTTGAACTCTTGGTCAGGTTCTTTGCCTGCCCTAGCAAGCCAGCTTTCTTCAAGAACATGATGAATGTCATTGATATTGTGGCCATCATCCCTTATTTCATCACCTTAGGGACCGAGCTGGCCGAGCAACAAGGTAGCAATGGGCAGCAGGCCATGTCCTTGGCTATTTTGAGGGTCATCCGCCTGGTGAGAGTCTTCAGGATATTCAAGCTCTCAAGACACTCTAAAGGTCTTCAGATCTTAGGGAAGACATTGCAAGCCAGTATGAGGGAATTAGGACTTCTCATCTTCTTCCTCTTCATCGGCGTCATCCTGTTTTCCAGTGCAGTGTATTTTGCAGAGACTGATGATCCCGAGTCTTTATTTACCAGCATTCCGGATGCTTTCTGGTGGGCAGTAGTGTCCATGACAACTGTCGGTTATGGTGACATGTACCCATTAACCATTGGGGGCAAAATAGTAGGTTCTCTCTGTGCCATAGCCGGCGTGTTAACCATTGCACTCCCAGTTCCTGTAATCGTCTCCAATTTCAACTACTTCTACCACAGGGAGACCGACCACGAAGAGCAATCCCAGTACACGCATGTCACCTGTGGACAGCAGCCATACGGAGACCTGAAAAAGAGCGAGAGCAAACAGTCATTCAACAAGTCGGATTATATGGAATCAGAAGACCTGGATGACGCCAAATATACTCACTTCCCCACCAACCAACACTATGGAGAACCCAAAAAGTTAACAGAGGTATGACCTCTTGGTAAGTTCTGCTAAAAAAATAAATAAATCCTGGTCCCATGGTTGAACCTCATCACTAGCTTGGGAGGTCTAGAAGAGTCTGAAAGACTGTACTGTAGATGTTTGAGAGTTCATAGCCGTGAGGTTGTCCTGCCATTTTTATGGTGTGTTTAGAAATCTGGATCTTGTGGTTGCATACGAAACACGCGTAGTCCGCCATGAACCTTGAAGGAATTGTCACATTGTATCAATCAAACAGTTACCCAGTCGTCCTCGGGTCATCACTCTCATCATCCTCATGGTCGATGCAACCAAGGACACTTTTTGCCTCTTTTTTTTTTTATAGTGTTTCCCAAGGATTATTAATATGATGCCGTCCTACAGGAATCACACACAAGCACATCATTTATATGGCACAAGCTGCTATGGATAGATTCTTGTATCTGTGCCATTGTCTTGAACTCCCAACGACACAACACAGTGTTCTATGGGGAAAGACTTTCAGGAGCCACTAGGGTTCGAAGAACAGCTGTTTCGGGAGGTGACAAAAAACATCAAATTTCCCTTATATTTTTTTTTTCTTAAATAAGAAATTTTTTTTTTTTTTTGGCCTAACCCTGCTTCAAAGTCACTTTTTTATCCTTTCAAATTTTGCACAAAAGTGGAAAATATTGCAAAAGAGGATGACGGTGACGCACTTTGAGACCATCCGAAAGCCAATTCTGGGGGGGTGTGGGGGGTACGACATTTGGTGTCGAAACATCTGCAGTTTTTTGCACAGATCTTCATTTGTTTACATCATTTTGGCATTTCGTTTAACCCTTCTGCTGCCAGGGATTCCTGCACGACTCTCTGATTAGGAAAGGGTTTTTATGTTTTTTTGCTGTTTTTTGCTTATTTTTATTTTTTTATTTTTAATTTTTTGCTAACCAAATATCTACTTATCTGTAAAGTGCCTTCATGTGTAAGGTAAAAAACAAAAACTAAATATTATATATATATATATATATATATATATATATATATATATAATTATTATTAATATTATTATTGAGTTCTGTGCATATTTTATTTTTACATACATTAGACCGGAGAAACTTTTATTGAGGGGCCATTGGGGAGGGAGGGGATCAGAGTCAAGGCATATTGTGCTACCAGGGGGGAATTGATATATTGCATGAATTTTAAAGTAGCCAAATATGCACTAAAAAATATATATTATTTTTTGCTAAGACGTCTTCATTGTCTCCATTTTCTCGACCCATCGTCCATCATTGATCATTTTGCCGGAAGCTGTCACTGTGATGACCCCCCCCCCCCTTCTTCTAAAGCCATCGGGAGATTACTTTATTTTATATATAAAATACATTATATTATTATATTCATATATATACATATATGTACAGTATAAATACTAAATATATGTAATATTTCAACAAAGTGCATATTATATATACATATAAATATTATTTCAAAAATACAAAATATTGACAAAATTTATAATAAAAAAAAATCGTTTTGCAGGAGATTATCCAGTATATTGGGAGCAGGGTTCCCCCAATTTATGGCTCTCCAGGTGTGCTAAACTACTACTCCAATCGTGCTCTGACAGCATGAGAGTTGTAGTTTTGCAACAGCTGGAGGGCCACAGTCTGGTGATTAATGATAATGATATAAAGCGTGTTTTCCAATTAGGGTGCCTCCAGCTGTTTCCAAACTACAACTTGGTAACATCTAGGGAGGCACAGTTTGGAGACCACTGATTTAGAGTATCGAATTCTTGAGTGATCCTCACTCAGAAAGCTGGGTAACAAACTGGGTGGAACAATAGTACAGATGTTGCATTGGAGTCCCTAAAGTGACAACCAATATGGCCGCCCCGACAGCTTTTCTACTGAATGGTAAATCTGCCAAATTAAAAGGGATTATCCGCAAAAATTTGGAAAAAGAAGCAGCTAATTTCTACCGGAAACAGCGCCACCGTTGTGCTCAGGTTGTGTGTGGTATCACAGCTCAGTTCCATTGAAGTGAATGGAGCCCAGTTGCAATCCCACATACAATCTGAGGACAGGGTTGGCGCTGTTTTTTGGAAGAAAGCTATTTTGTTTTTGTACTCCTGAATAACCCCTTATTATGCAGCAATAGAGAAAGGGGAGATATATTCCTACATTGACATTCAGGACTATAGGAAAGCTGGGTGGCAACCTCTGCGGGCACTATAATGACAACCAGATTGCTTGTCACCCAGCTTTTCCAAGCACAGATAAAATTAAGAATCAGCTAAACAGGATCTATTGTTGCTGATTTTTTCTTTAATATTCTTCTTTTATATTTAGCTGGAGTTGATTCCTGTATTTTTTTTTTTAAACAGCGCCACACGCATCCACAGGTTGAGTACGGTATTGCAGCTTAGCACCCATTCACTTCAATGGAGTTGAGCTGCAATACATACATATGGCCTGTAGACAGGAGTGGTGCTGTTTGTGAAAGAAAGTTTTCATATATGTCTTGGGGGGGGGGGGGCAACAAGGATTCAGAATTAGAAAAACTTCCCAAATTCTTTACCAAAGAAATACAGTCCTTTTCACTAAACATGTTTCAGAGGTCTTTTCCTCCTTCATCAGTACTTCTCCTACTGATGAAGGAAAAGAAGATCTCCAGAACGCGTTAAGTAAGTAGGACTGTTTGTAAAAATGGCTCATTCAACATTAATAAAGGGGTTATCCAGAAATAGAAAAACAGAGCCGATTCAGAATTAGAAAAACTTCCCAAATGCTTTACCAATGAAATACTGTCCTTTTCACTAAACGTGTTTCAGAAGTCTTTTCCTCCTTCATCAGTACTTCTTCTACTGATTAAGTAGAAGAGCATCTCAAAACCCGTTTAGTGAGTAGGTCTGTTTATAAAAATGGCTGCTTCTATCTATTCTATCCAGAAATAGAAAAACAGAGCTGATTTCTTCCAAAAACAGGGCCACTTTTGTCCTCTGGTTGTGTGTGGTATTATACCTCGGCTATATGGAACAGAGCTGCAATAACACGCACAAACTGAAGACCAAATGTGGTGCTGTTTTTGGCAGAGAAAGAGTTTGTGTGCGGTATTGCAGCTCAGTTCCATTGAAGTGGATGCAGCTATGTTGTAATTCCACACACGTCCTGCGGACAAAAGTGGCGCTATTTATGGAGAAAAAAATCGTTTTTTTTTTATTTTTTATTTTTTTTATATTGGGATAACCCCCTGAACTAGGGCGTAGAAAAATATAAAAATAAAAAAAAATAGAGAGACCAGGTTACAGTAAAATTTCCTAAATCTGGTACCAATGCGATCAAATGGAATCCGGATTATGAAATATTCTGGATTATCAGATAGACCTAGAAATTACATAGAACTCCCAATTTTTCGCTCAGTCTTCTGTAAAAAAATTCTTGCATTGCTTTTTGGCGCCGCCGCCGGTTTATTAGACTTTCTGGATTATCGGATGTTATTGAAATTTCACTGTCTATGTTTGTAAACATCATTTTGGCTACTTTTTGATAGTAGTTCATAGTTGAAAAGTTCTATAGGATACATGACCGTTGTAACGGATTTGTTTCGTAATGGATCCTAATGGATTCCATTGACCCATAATGGGTCCGTCGGGTTTTAAAGTACAATATTCTGCGAAGCGAAAGAAACCCGACAGAGAGGAGCGCAGATTTTTATTTTTTAAGTGAAAACAGTGCCACCTACAGGCTGTAAAATTGCTCATTTAAGACAATTTTATAGGGATTCTATGGGTTTAGTACAGTGTTTCCCAACCAGTGTGCCTCCAGCTGTTGCAAAACTACAACCCCCAGGGTGCTCGGACAGCCGAAGGCTGTCCGGGCACGCTGGGGGTTGTAGTTTTGCAACAGCTGGAGGCACACTGGTTGGGAAACACTGATATAATGTATTATAGTTGCAATATTTTTTATTAGTTTTTGAGTTTTTTCCATTATAACTTGTTGAAACTATTTTGCTACATATGCAATTTTGCCTTAGTCTTCTTTTGTTATGATTGGTCGGCAACTATCAGGGTTTGTTGTGTTACTTTTGTTGCAACTATATGATACATTGTTGCTTTGGCAACTATAAATGTTTTGTTGGTTATAGTGCTGTATGGAATAGGTTTGTGGACTATAGCACCTGCGCTCCCCTCTGATGCAGCCTGCTCTTTCCCTGCTCTGCTTCTATGGGTTTAGTACAGTGTTTCCCAACCAGTGTGCCTCCAGCTGTTCCAAAACTACAACCCCCAGCGTGCCCGGACACTGGTTAGGAAACACTGATATAATGTATAATAGTTGCAATATTTTTTTATTAGTATCTGAGTAATAATGGTAATAATGCCCCTCATGCTAGATAGGTGCCTCCAGTAGGTAATTAAGTGCCCCTATAAGGTAGGCATGTGTTCCCAGTAGGCAGTTACCCCAGTAGGTACATAGGTGCCCCCCAGTAGGTAGGAATGTGCTCCCAGTTGGCAGTCACCCCTAGAAGGTAAATAGGTGGCCCATTAGGTAGGTATGTGCTCCCAGTAGGCGATTAGCCCCAGTAGGTAGATAGGTGTCCCCAAGTAGGTAGGTATGTACTCCCAGTAGGCAGTAGGTAATAGTTGACTCCCAGTGGGTAGATAGGTGCCCCTCTGCTTCCAGTAGACAGTTCCCCTCCAGTATAAAAGATAGTTGACCCCAGTACAGATAGGTGATTCCTAGGAGATAAATAATTGCCCCCCAGGTGCGAACTATTATAAATAACCCCCCCCCTTTTTAGATTGGTGCCCCCTCAAGGTAGATAAGTGCCCCCATCAGTGAAAGACAAAAACGGAAAAAAAAAAAGTTTTTATTTTTACTTATCTCACCTGCGCTCCCCTCTGATGCAGCCTGCTCTTCCCCTGCTCTGCTTCTATGGGTTTAGTACAGTGTTTCCCAACCAGTGTGCCTCCAGCTGTTCCAAAACTACAACCCCCAGCGTGCCCGGACAGCCTTTGGCTGTCCGGGCACGCTGGGGGTTGTAGTTTTCACACTGGTTGGGATACACTGATATAATGTGTTATAGTTCCAATATTTTTTATAAGTAATGAGTAATAATGGTAATAATTAGTGTTGAGCGGCCTAGGCCATATTCGAATTCGCGAATATTCGCGAATATATGGACGAATATTCGTCATGTATCCACTAGAGTCGCACACGCAAAAATTTGCGTATGCGAAAATTAGCATATGCACAAATGCGCATTTACGAAAATTAACATAAATAAGTGCCTATATGAAAATTTGCATATACAAAAATTCGCATATGCGAAACTTAGCATAGATATAAATCAGCATACACGAAAATTCGCATCTAAGAAAATTTCGCACATGCTTATTTTTTTTTACCCATGCGCAAATTATCGTGTATAAAAAAAAAAAAAAAAAAAAATCGCATATGCGAAAAACTACATATAAAATTAGCATACACTAAAATTCGCATGTGCAAAACTTTCGCATGTGTCTAATTTGCGCGAATGCGAAAATGTACATATACAAAAAATCGCATATGTGAAAATTAGCATATGGAATATGCTATATTCGCGAATAAAATTCGCATCTCGAATATTCACGAGCAACACTAGTAATAATGCCCCTCATGCTAGATAGGTGCCCCCAGTAGGTAATTAAGTGCCCATATAAGGTAGGCATGTGTTCCCAGTAGGCAGGAATGTGCTCCAAGTAGGCAGTTACCCCTAGAAGGTAAATAGGTGGCCCATTAGGTAGGTATGTGCTCCCAGTAGGCGATTAGCCCCAGTAGGTAGATAGGTGTCCCCAAGTAGGTAGGTATGGGGATAGCGACCTAGGTGAGGGCCTACCCTGTCTACCCCCTTGTCTTACCCCCGGATTGGGGAAAAGAAGGGTCAGACCTGTTGGATTTCAAAATGCCAAATCCTTTTGTTCTCATTGACATAAGTCGCTGCTGGAGAAGTCTGGCAGCAGCTTTCTCCCATCTGCCCATTCAGAATACATGCACGCTCAGCCAAGACAAACATACATGTGTATACAGGGATCGGGAAAGATACCGGACAGCTGAAGGACAGTTATGTAAAATGAATGGCCAGATTAACACATACCGGTAGGATCGGACTATAAAAGGCTTGTAGTCTGTAACCACCAAAGCACATGAATCTGCATAGGAGCTGTATACACAAAACGCTCGGATATTTTTAATCCAGACTATTTGAAAAGCTTCATATTGTTACCTTTAGTGCAATAACATAAGAAAAACAATTGAGAAAATGTGTGTGTGTGTGTATATATATATATATATATATATATATATATATATATATATATATATACTGAGTGTATATATATATATATATATTTTACAAATATTTTCGCATGAAAGTCATGTGACAATTGCATGTGAATGTGAGTTTTATGACATATAACAGCCCACTCCATAGATAAAAAGATTACCTGGGAAGCAAAAACTAGTTCCTGTGCAACCTCATAGCCTTAAAGGGGTACTCCGGTGGAAAACATTTTTATTTTTATTTTTTTTAATCAACTGGTGCCAGAAAGTTAAACAGATTTGTAACTCACTTCTATAAAATAAAATAAAAAATCTTAATCCTTCCAGTACTTATTAGCTGCTGAATAATACAGAGAAAATTATTTTCTTTTTGGAACACAGAGCTCTCTGCTGACATCATGACCACAGTGCTCTCTATTACTCCATAGTGTTCGGCCTGTTTAGGTGTCAGCAGAGAGCACTGTGGTCATGATGTCAGAAGAGTTCCAAAAAGAAAATAATTTCCTCTGTATTATTCAGAAGCTGATAAGTACTGGAAGGATGAAGATGTTTTTATAGAAGTAATTTACAAATCTTTTTGACTTTCTGGTGGCACCAGTTGACTAAAAAAAAAATAAAAAAAAAATAAAAAGTTTTCCACCGGAGTAGCCCTTTAAAACTCTGCAGTGTGTCCCAACCCTACTTGTAATTACAGTTTCTCCTCCCTGACCAGCGCTTGTTTGGTTCTTCTGACTTCTGCTGCCCCTGACCATTCTTCTGCCTGACGTTCTGTGCCTTGTCTGCAATAGAACGGAGACAATTAAAATGCTGGACTATTGGTGGGCCTGGGTTGGAGAACTATTTTTAATGGACTTATTCGGTCCATTTTGTGGTTAAAGGAGAGCTGCAGGATAGGGGATAAGTGTCTGATCGCGGGGGGTCCGACCACTGGGACCCCCTGCGATCTACCAAACAGGGCCCCAGCATTGCCGCGGTGTGCACCAGCTAATGCGCGTCGTCAAGCTCACTGAGCTAGACGAACACGCCACCCCATACAGCTCTATGGGAGAAGTGGGGATGCACGAATGCCTCCGTGGCAGAGCTGGGGCCCCATACAGGAGATCGCAGGGGCCCTAGTGTTTGGACCCCCCTCGATCAGACACTTATCCTCTATCCTGTGCATAGGGGATATGTTTATTTTACTGCGAATGTCCTTTAAAGGGGTACTCCGGTGAAAACCTTTTTTCTTTTAAATCAACTGGTGGCAGAAAGTTAAACATATTTGTAAATTACTTCTTTTAAAAAAATCTTAATCCTTCCAGTACTTATTAGCTGCTGAATACTACAGAGGAAATATTTTTCTTTTTGGAATGCTCTTTGATGACATTACGAGCACATTTCTCTCTGCTGACGTTATTATAATAATCACGCTTTATTTATTGTTGTCCTTAGTGGAATTTGAACCCAGGTCCCCAGCACTGCAAAGCAGCATTGCTAACCACTGAGCCACCATGCTGCCCTTAGCATACATCTGCTATGCACGGTTGCTAAAATGGACAGAGATGTCAGAAGAGAGCACTGTGCTCGTGATGTCATCAGTGTTCCAAAAAGAAAGGAATTTTCTCTGTAGCATTCAGCAGCTAATAAGTACTGGAAGGATTAAGATTTTTTAATAGAAGTAATATACAAATATGTTTAACTTTCTGCCACCAGTTGATTTAAAAGAAAAAAGGTTTTCACCGGAGTACCCCTTTAAGTCACATTGTCAGAACCTTAACATCTTCTAGTGGGACAGTTTAACTCAGTCAGTGACAAACTGAGATGTTTTGGGCCCCACAAGAAGAATGTATTCATGGGCATCCTAATTATGGCCAAAATGTTTTGGGGTCCAAGTGGTCAGATTTACAGCACTTAAAGGGGTACTCCACTGGAATTTTTTTTTTTTAAATCAATTGGTGACAGAAAGTTAAACAGATTAGTAAATTACTTCTATTAAATATATCTTAATCCTTCCAGTACTTATCAGCTGCTGGTATGATCCACAGGAACTCCTTTTCTTTTTGAATTTCCTTTCTGTCTGACCACAGTGCTCTCTGCTGACACCTCTGATCATTTTAGGAACTGTCCAGAGCAGGAGAGGTTTTCTATGGGGATTTGCTCCTACTCTGGACAGTTCCTGACATGAACAGAGGTGTCAGCAGAGAGCACCGTGGCCATACAGAAAATAAATTGTAAAAGAAAAGAACTTCCTGTGGATCATAACAGCAGCTGATAAGTACTGTAAGGATTAAGATATTTTACTTTACTTTATAATTTACAAATCTGTTTAACTTTTTGGCACCAGTTAATTAAAAAATAAAAGAAAAAAAAATATTTAAAATAAAGGTTTTACAGTGGAGTACCCCTTTAACACCTATTCCCTATTCAGTGGATAGTGGATGCCTATTTAAAGGGGTACTCAGCTGGAAAACTTTTTTTTTTTTTTAAATCAACTGTTGCCAGAAAGTTAAACAGATTTGTAAATGACTTCTATTTAAAAATCTTAATCCTTCCAGTACTTATCAGCTGCTACTGTATATGCTCCACAGGAAGTTCTTTTCTTTTTGAATTTTAGGAACTGTCCAGAGTAGGAGCAAATCCCCATAGCAAACCTATCCTGCTCTGGACAGTTCCTGACATGGACAGAGGTGTCAGCAGAGAGCACTGTGGTCAAATAGAAATGAAATTCAAAAAGAAAAGAACACAGTAGCTAATAAGTACTGGAAGGATTATGATTTTTAAATAGATGTCATTTACACATCTGTTTAACTTTCTGGCACCGGTTGATTTAAAAGTAACCCTTTAAAGACCGAGACCCATTATATCTCCCAAACCGTAGTCTCCTCTGGATGGTTAGTCCAGCCCTCTT
This sequence comes from Hyla sarda, assembly GCF_029499605.1. Taxonomy (NCBI): domain Eukaryota; kingdom Metazoa; phylum Chordata; class Amphibia; order Anura; family Hylidae; genus Hyla; species Hyla sarda. The sequence goes on along the minus strand of NC_079192.1, from coordinate 395,145,042 downwards.
GACATTGACTTATGTTCTGAGATAACATTGTCGCGGGTCTGTCAATCCCCTTTACTCCAGGGACAAAGGATTTGGAAGTCATAGATTTTACTAGCGCCTTATCTCATCTATGCAGAAGAGCCGCATTGTACTAAATCCCTTCCCTGGTCCGACACCATGTCGGGGCTATAGAGATCTATGAGTATGGAAGGTTTGGCGCACAAAGAACAATATCCTCTTGGTGTCTGGCATCGATGAGGATCTCAGTTTATGGATATGTTTGAATTGGAATCCCACTTTAGGTAAAACAATTTACATGTTGTCGGTATTTCTCTAAGGCGACAGGCGCACCTCCCCGGGGGGGGGGGGGGGGGGGGGGGGGGGGGGCGTCAAATGTCACCTTGAGAATTAATTGTGGTCCAGATTTATGGATTCATATAATTGATTTATCGCTGCGTACAGGGCGTCAGGATCGTGCTAACCACATCGCGGAACATGCTTGATGCATTATACCGTGCATCCCCATTTATTTATTTATTTTTTTTTTTTTATTCCAGCTTACCGGTTACCGTGGCAACCTCCATGTTGTAAAGCGACGGCTGTGCTTAAATGCGTGTGAAGGTTAAATTCTCATGAGATGGCTTGTGAAGTGTTGACTGTAACAAGGTGAAATATCACTGGCGTTCCGCAGCGCTGCCTGCTGATGGGTCCTACGTGTTTCGCCTTATGTTTCCTCAGTATGCATTGATTTATCGTTTGCGTATAGATCAGTGGTCTCAAACTGTGGCCCCTCAGATGTTGCAAAACTTCAACTCCCAGCATGCCCGGACAGCCGTTGGCTGTCCGGGCATGCTGGGAGTTGAAGTTTTTGCAAGATCTGGAGGGCCATAGTTCGGAGACCACTGGTATAGATCTATAATAAGTGGCATAAATTTAGGCTCTGAACCTTCTACCTTGAACAAAATTTTCTGCACCTCCTAGCTTCTTCGTTACCCCTTTACGTACCCCAGCCAAAACCTTCAGACCCCCATGTTATGGAGGTCCTCCTCGGGCCTCACATGACTCTAAAGGTGTCTTGTGGTATCTTAGATCCTCGAAGTGAGTTGTGAGGTGTGCCCTTCTCCGACGTGTTTCTCCAGCATATCCCTCAGACACTTGATCTGATTAAGATCACAAAAATCTGGAGGCCAAGTCAACATCATTGAACTTTTTGTCATCTTCCTCCAACCATCGCAGTGTGGCCGAGGCCGTTACCCTGCTAAAAGAGGCCACTGCCCTTAGAGGATCCCGCTACCATGAAGGTTGGGACTTGGTCTGTACAATGTCCAGTAAAAAAACATCTTTTATTCATATCAACTGGCTCCAGAAAGTTAAACAGATTTGTAAATCACTTCTATTAAATATTTTTTATCCTTCCAGTACTTATCAGCTGCTGAAGTTGAGTTGTTCTTTTCCGTCTGACCAGAGTGCTCCCTGCTGACACCTCTGTCTGTCTCAGGAACTGTCCAGAGCAGGATAAGTTTGCTATAGGGATTTGCTCCAAATCTGGACAGTTCCCGAGACAGACAGAGGTGTCAGCAGAGAGCAGAGACCACTCTCTCTCTCTGCTGGTCAGACAGAAAAGAACAACTCAGTTTCAGCAGCTGATAAGTACTGGAAGGATTAAGATTTTTTTTTTTAATAGAAGTCATTTACAAATCTGTTTTACTTTCTGGAGCCAGTTGATATGAAAATACCCCTTTAAGTAGGCGGGGCCTTTCACAGTAACATCCACATGATGACCCAAGGTTTCCGGCAGAACATTGCCCACCACATTACCTCCGCCATCTTGTCTTCTTCCCACAGTGCATCCTGTTGCCATCTCTTCTCCAAGTAGACAGAACCCGGACATCCATATGGTGTAAAAGAGAATGTGATCCATTGCTCCGTGGTCCAGTTCTGATGCTCACTAGTGATGAGCGGCATTGGCCAAATTCAAATTCGTGATATTTTATATAGACGTATATTCGTCCTACATTCGCGAATTTCGCGTATTCCTTATATTCGCGTATTTGAGGAAGAAAACAGTGAGGGGGTGGGCAACTTTACTATTGGTTGCTAGGGATGTTGTTGATAACCTCTGACAAGTGTATTTGCATCATTCTAATTGGCCCACAAGTGAAAAGAAGGAATATTCGGAAAAATAGCAAATATTCGTAATTTCGAATATATAGCTAATATATTCGCGAATACGCGTATATGCGATATTTGCGATAAAAATTTGAAATGCGAATATTCGCGCCCAACACTAATGCTCACCTGTTCAGTGTAGGCAATTTCAGTGGTGGATAAGGATCAGCATGGACGCTCTGACCAGTGTACAGCTAACCACCATAAGCAGCAATCTGCGATGTCCGGCGTGATCTGACGTGATCTTTCTATAATAACCAGCAGTTTGCTCCACCGCATCTCTTCTGTGGGATTAGCCTTCACAATGCGTCTTGGACGCCCATAACCCTTTGCCCGCTGGTCAGCAGTTGCCCTTCTTTGGTAACTACTAGAGATGAGCGAACTTACAGTAAATTCGATTCGTCACAAACTTCTCAGCTCGGCAGTTGATGACTTTTCCTGCATAAATTAGTTCAGCTTTCAGGTGCGCCGGTGGGCTGGAAAAGGTGGATACAGTCCTAGGAGACTCTTTCCTAGGAATGTATCCAGGCTGAACTAATTTATGCAGGATAAGTCATCAACTGCTGAGCCGAGAAGTTCGTGACGAATCGAATTTACTGTAAGTTCGCTCATCTCTAGTAACTACTAACGACAGCGTACCAGTAACATGCCACAAGACCTTTTCTTTTTGAATTTCTTTTTTGCCTTGTCCACAGTGCTCTCTGCTGACACCTCTGTCCATGTCAGGAACTGTCCAGAGCAGCATAGGTTTGCTATGGGGATTTTCTCCTGCTCCCGACAGTTCCTTATACGGGCATCAGGTGTCAGCAGAGAGCACTGTGGACAAGGCAAAAAAGAAATTCAAAAAGAAAAGAATTTCCTCTGTAACATACAGCTGCTAAAAAGTACTGGAAGGATTAAGATTTTTTAATAGAAGTAATTTACAAATCTGTTTAACTTTCTAGCACTAGTTGATTTAGAAAAAAAAAAAAAATGTTTTCCACCGGAGTACCCCTTTAAGAACTTCAGCCGTAACATTGAAACCACATACATGTGTAATGAATAGCTTTCATTTAATGTTTTCCACCGGAGTACCCCTTTAATTCAGAACCCAGGAACCTAAACTAGATCAGACTCCAGATTATGACAGCCCCTGACTAAAGTCAGACCCCTGATGAATCAGACCCAAGATTTAGAGGGCACCACTGTAATGTACCTACATGTTCCTTGGTGGTATAGAACCTTCTGCATAGATGACCTTCAAGAAAAGTGAACTTAAAGGGGTACTCCAGTGGATTTTTTTTTCTTCAAATTAACTGGTGCCAGAAAGTTATACATATTTGTAAATTAATTCTATTAAAAAAATCCTAATCCTTCCAGTACTTATCAGCTGCTGTATGCTACATAGGAAGTTGTATTTCTTTTTGGAGTTCTTTTCCGTCTGACCACTGTGCTCTCTGCTGACACCTCTGTCCATGTCAGGGACTGTCCAGAGCAGAAGCTAACCTCTCCTGCTCTGGACAGTTCCAAAGACAGACAGAGGTGTCAGCAGAGAGCACTGTGGTCAGGCAGAAAATAAATTTTAAGGGGTACTCCCATGGAATTTTTTTTTTTTTTTTTTTTTTAAATCAACTGGTTCCAGAAAGTTAAGCAGATTTGTAAATTACTTCTATTAAAAAAATCTTAATCCTTCCAGTACTTTTTAGGGGCTGTATACTACAGAGGAAAGGCTTTTCTTTTTGCATTTCCCTTCTGTCACGACCACAGTGCTCTCTGCTGTCCATTTTAGGAACTGTCCAGAGCAGGAGAAAATCCCCATAGCAAACATATGCTGCTCTGGACAGTTCCTAAAATGGACAGCAGAGAGCACTGTGCTTGTGACAGAGATTAAATCCAAAAAGAAAAGCATTTCCGATTTAGTATACAGCCCCTTAAAAATACTGGATGGGTTAAGATTTTTAAATAGAAGTAATTTACAAATCTGTTTAACTTTCAAGCACCAGATGATTTAAAAAAAAAAAAAAAAATAATAAAAAAAGTTTTCCACGGGAGTACCCCTTTAAAAAGAAAAAAAATACTTCCTGTGGATGCATACAGCAGCTACTAAGTACTGGATGGGTTAAGATTTTTAATTTAAGTAATTTACAAATCTGTTTAACTTTCTGGCACCAGTTGATTAAAAAAAAGTACCCCTTTAAATTGTGGCCCTTCAGATGTTGCAAAACTCCAACTCCCAGCATGCCCGGACAGCCGAAGGCTGTCCGGGCATGCTGGGAGTTGAAGTTTTGCAACATCTGGAGGACCACAGTTTGAGACCACTGTTCTTAAGGGTACTTGTCCCCAGGGTCTTTCCAGATGAAGGACTTAAAAGCCGACATCCTTTCAGCTCCTTCATCTGGAAGAGTTTATGGTCTACCATGACATTTTCTGTGCTCTCACCATTAAACCAGTAGCCGATGAGGGTCCCAGGAGGGCGGTCTAGTTCAATATTCTTCATTTCAATATACTTGGCTCCAGACATTCCTAACACTATAAATTGACGGCCATTGATTCAGTTTCACCTCTGTCTCTTTCCCATCAACTACAGTAAAATGATCCCCAGTGATGACTTCACCGGTTATGTCTTCTTCTACCAGGAAAGGAACGAGCGGCCATATTGTAGCGGCCATATTGTAGCGGCCATATTGTAGTGGCCATATTGTAGCGGCCATTGCAGGACAACTAACCAGACCCCATCCTTTACTTTGTGTAGATCCGGTCTGACAGACGGTTGTTACATAATATGATGCCTTTCCCTAACAATGAGTCCCAGAGGACTGAGGCATCTAAAGGGTGCATTATGATGTTCTGCAGCAGCTGAGAGGTATACTATGATGTTGCCCCAGGGAAGCTCCTACAAAGGGTGGTTTCACACCACGTTTTGTACTTACGGTTCCCGTATACGGCTGGGAGGAGGGGGCGGGGCTTAATCGCGGCGCCCGCACTCAGCCGTATAGGGGAACCGTATTTAATGCATGTCTATGAGCCGACCGGAGTGAACCGTCGGCTGCGTTTTCGGCCGTATGCGGTTTCCCGACCGCAGGCAAAAACGTGGTCGACCGTGTTTTTGCCTGCGGTCGGGAAACCGCATGCAGTCGACCGGAGGCTGCGGTTCACTCCGGTCGGCTCATAGACATGCATTAAATACGGTTCCCCTATACGGCTGATTGCGGGCGCCGCGATTAAGCCCCGCCCCCTCCTCCCAGCCGTATACGGGAACCGTAAGTACAAAACGTGGTGTGAAACCACCCTAACATTGGATAAATGGTCCATAAAATCTGTCACCTGTGTTAAAAGTTTTTAATTCTTCCATGTTTCACCTCTTTCTATTATATTTACTGCTTGATGTTCTGCAGCAGCTGGGGTGTGTATAATGACGTTCTGCAGAGGCTGAGGTGTGTATTATGGTTTTCTGCAGAAGTTGAGGTGCGCATCATGATGTTCTACAGCAGCTAAGGTCTGTATTTATGATACACTGCAGCAGTTGAAGTGTGTGTTATGATGTTCTGCAGCAGCTGAGTGTGTATTTGGAGGTTTCGCAGCAGCTCAAGTGTGTATTATGATGTTTTGCAGAAACTAAAGTGTATATTATGATGATCTACAGGAGCTGGTATATGCATTATGATGTTCTACAGCAGCTGAGGTCTGTATTATGATGTACTGCAGCAGTTGAGGTCTGTATTATGATGTACTGCAGCAGCTGAGGTCTGTATTATGATGTACTGCAACAGCTGATGTCTGTATTATGATGTGCTGTAGCAGCTGAGGTCTGTATTATGATGTACTGCAGCAGCTGATGTATGTATTATGATGTACTGCAGCAGCTGAGGTATGTATTATGATGTACTGCAGCAGCTGAGGTCTGTATTATGATGTACTGCAACAGCTGAGGTCTGTATTATGATGTACTGTAGCATCTGAGGTCTGTATTATGATGTACTGCAGCAGCTGAGGTCTGTATTATGATGTACTGCAGCAGCTGAGGTCTGTATTATGATGTACTGCAGCAGCTGAGGTCTGTATTATGATGTCCTGCAGCAGCTGATGTATGTATTATGATGTACTGTAGCAGCTGAGGTCTGAATTATGATGTACTGCAGCAGCTGATGTATGTATTATGAGTTACTGCAGCAGCTGAGGTCTGTATTATGATGTACTGCAGCAGCTGAGGTCTGTATTATGATGTACTGCAGCAGCTGAGGTCTGTATTATGATGTACTGCAGCAGCTGAGGTCTGTATTATGATGTACTGCAGCAGCTGAGGTCTGTATTATGATGTACTGTAGCAGCTGAGGTCTGTATTATGCTGTACTGCAGCAGCTGAGGTTTGTATTATGATGTACTGCAACAGCTGAGGTTTGTATTATGATGTACTGCAGCAGCTGAGGTCTGTGTTATGATGTTCTGCAGCAGCTGATGTGTGTAATATGATCTTATGCAGAAACTGACATGTGTACTTTAATGCTCCGAGGCAGCTGATGTGTATATTATAACGATGTACTGCAGCAGCTAAAGTGTATTATGAAATTCTGCAGCAGCTGAGGTGTTTATTATGGTTTTCTGAAGCAGCTTAGGGGTGTACATTGATGCTCTGCCACAATTGAGGTGTATATTATGATGTTCTGAAGCAGCTGGTGTGTATTATGATGTTCTGCAGCAGCTGAAGTGTGTATTATGATGTTCCGCAGCAGCTGAGATATGCACAACACGGACTTCCTTTGAAGGGGATCTGTGATGGGCTGGTTCTGCAGGCAGAGATAAGCGGCGCCTGTTTCTTTTGTAACATTATTTCTGCAGAATTTCTGCCATGTACGTGACCGTAACTTTTTGTAAAAACCTTCTCGCTCCCCTAAATCCCCGATATCTCTCTCAGCCCCTGGCCCGCGGCCTACCGCTAGGCGTCTCCGCCATCCGTCTCATTTGTAATTGCTCCGCATGCAAATGACCCGAAAACCACAGACGCCTTGTAATGTAAATGCCAGAATGCTACGCCGAATAATTGATTCGTAGAAGGGTTTCAGTAAAGTGGATTTTCCATTTCAAGTCAGTGCGCATCTTTCGGACGCATCCGATGGAGGCCTCTCTGGGGACCACTGTTTCCATGGCAACCAATCCAGACAGCTATCTTTGCCTCCTGACATTGGCTAGAAGTATAAAAAAATAAAAAATTTAAATTAAAAATTAAAAAATACAGACTAATGCAGAATATCCCCGGCTGCTGCCTCCTTATTGCTAGAGCTTTTAACGTAAGTGCCGCTAAATTTCCCGAATGCGGAGACGCGCATAAATATTCATGACTTTCGCAAAATCCCCAAACCTGATCGTATACCGACAGACTATGTAGAAGTGGTCTCCAGTATTTTTCAAAGTGCTTCAACAATAAATTAGTTAATTAAATTATCTTTTTTTAAATGAACAGTCCTTCTCACTAAACGTGTTTCAGAGATCTTCCCCTCCTTCGTCAGTGCTTCTCCTACTACTGATGAGGGAGAAGACCTCCGAAACACGTTTAGTGAGAGGGACTGTTTATTAAAAAGGCTCATTAAACACTATTTAAGGGGTTATCCAGAAATAAAAAAACAAAGCTGATTTTTTCCCCAAAACAGCATCACTCCTGTTCTCAGGTTGTGTGTGGTATTGCAGCTCAGTTCCATTGAAGTGAATGACGAGACTTTGTAATACCTCATAGAACCTGAGGACAGGTGTGATGCTGTTTTGGAAGAAATTATGACCATCCATTTGGAAACTACTCTTCTTTAAGAGGATTCTGAAAGCATCAAATTCTTGACACATCCAGGATCCTGACAGGAAGTGATCACTTGATATCTCTGTGGAAATTTATGGTTATTCATAGAGGATAAAACTGATGGAAAACCTAATATATGAACTGAGGCCATTATTTTATTTTATTTTAACACTTCTTTCTTTTATGTAACTGATCTATTTGTATTTATAAATAAATTCTAGTTTACTATGCCTCTATACAGAAGTACCATAAATAGCAGCCTGGAGACTGATGAAGTAGGACAAGACCTCCGAAACATGTTTAGTCTTTGATAGTTTATCACTTGTTTTTTTTTGCTGGTTTATGGTCTCTCTGTCACTCAACACAACTACTTTTGTACTTACTAATAGAAAGTGAAAACTTTAGAAATTTTGAACAATGTTATTTGAAAATATGGCTCATCTTTACACGGTCTAGTAAGTTTATGCTGTTTATGATGGTCCTTGACTGCCCCCCCCCCCCCCCTTGTGTCCTAGAGCATTGTACGGAAGGAAATCTTTTCATTTAGCATCTGATAATCCAGAAAACTATCCTGTCTTTACAATTGTCTCCTTCAAGTTGCTGTAAAATAATATGGAATCTTAAAAACTTAAAGCAGATGACAGAGCGAAGTTTAGGAGACATCTACAATAATAAACTAGGAGTATGTTTACACTGTGTTTTCAGCCCATGAGGGTCATCTCTGGCCAAGGTGCACAAACTAAGAGTAGCTACCTACCGTATTTTTCGCCCTATAGGATGCTCCGGCATATAAGACGCACCCAATTTTAAATTAGGAAAATCTAGAATACAATGTAAAGTATAGGTCACAGTGATCTTCTACCAGCGGACCTCCAGATGTTGCAAAACTACAACTCACAGCATGCCCGTTGGCTGTCCGGGCATGCCGGGAGTTGTAGTTTTGCAACATCTAGAGGTCAGTAGGTTAAAGACCACTGCATAGGAGGTAATACTCACGTGTCCCCGCCGCTCCGGACCCATCACAGCTCGTCACCGCTGCCTTGGATGTCTCCCTCCATCGCTGTCGCCGCATCCCCAGGGTGTCCCCGTCGCTCCGGAACATCTCTGCTGCCCAGTATCCTCGCTCTCCGTCGCCGCCATCACGTCGCTATGCAGGAGAGCGCCGGCCATGCAGGGAATCCCGGCACGGAGCAGACACTGAGGAGGCAGGTAAGGTCCCTCCCGGTGCAGCCGGGTTAGTGTCACTTTCGCTTCAGATGCGGCGGTCAGCTTTGATTACCGCGTCTGAAGGGTTAATACAGGGCATCACCGCGATCGGTGATGTCTTGTATTAGCCGCAGGGACCGCCGCGATAGGGGTGTATTCGCTGTATAAGACGCACCAACTTTCCCCCCCCAGTTTTGGGGAAGAAAAAGTGCGTCTTATACGGCAAAAAATACATTAGTTCCCACCTATATAGTGGTAGGGAATCATGGAAAGTTTAGTATTTATATTGTTTACTGTCACTTCTTCTAAATGCCCACATGGCCTTGGTTTTTCTCATTGAAAAACAAAATCAAAAATCCCCAAGTAGAAAAATTCTTGATCCTGCTCCTATTGTCCTACAAGTAGTCATGTGCTCCATTGAGTTGTCATTCAATTTTCCAAGAGTCCTTTGCGGTCCTTCACAAGGCCGGGCCTACATAAAGATCTACACACAATTTCCATGTGGACTTCAAAAGGGAAACATAGAGTAGAACAAGGAGCATAATAACCAACCCCCCATGATTCAGAGCCATATTAGATCACTGGGAGGTTCTATGAAGACCTAAATTAGACCAAGTCGTTTCAGGTCCTTCATAAGGCCGGGCCTACATGAAGATCTACATGTGATTTTCAAGTGGTCTTCAAAAGGAAAAAATAAAGTAGAAAAAATTAACATAATAACCACCACATAATTCAGAGCCATATATGATCACTGTGTCGTTCTAAGGAGACCGAAATTGGACTGAGTAGAGCTATAGGGGAAGCCAACATCTTGTGGTGGTTATAAAGATCCTACAACACGTTCATATCATTCAAATGGGTGTCATTTACCGATGATAGTGTAATGACAGTCATATTGGTTGCACAAACTAACCCCTAGTAACAACCCTAAACCCCCCCCCCAAAAAAAAAAATCCAAAAAAATTGTCTCCGCCTCTTGATCCATTCTTCATTCCCCATTGTCATATTTGCCTCTTTCACTATCCCTTAATCCTGCCTGCCATCCTTAGAATCCTAAGCTCTCCCTATGGCTCTCGGGCCTGAGCCCTCCCTCATTCTAGTCAAGAATTTCCAAAAATATTTTCAGAAAAAGTATTAGAAATTGTTTCATTTCATCTTGAAGGAACCTGAAGGAAAGCCATGTCCCGCAGGAAATCTGAGTCCAATTGTTTTTCGAAATAGTTTTTTTTGCGAAAATAAAGATATAAATGGTAAAAACTTGTTACACTCCACTTTCTGCTCCGTCATCTCTTCGAGAAACAACAATATGGCTGCCACCAAAAAAAGGGATGTGAATGTTCTGCCGAGCTACAACAAAGTGCGAGTAGGTTCTCAGGAAATTTTTTTTTTCTCTAGCAAAAGGGAATATCACCTGTTTTTCTTCCGGTATGTTGTCTACGGTTTCTATGCCGAAAAAAAATGTGTAAAAAAAAATTGAGATGTTGGAGGAAGAAATGTGGTCCCATTCCTGGTCCTTTCCACTTGTTTTCCCATTGGACCTTATAATAGGTACTGTAGTGGAGAAGATCCTTTCAGGACTGCGTTAAGTAGCATCGGTGCCTCGGCAGCTCCGATCCATCAGGAAAAGTTCACAGGTTAACCCAGTGCTCGGGTGGAAAAGATGTAGCTTTAGCGCAATAGCGGATCGCTAAAGAATGTTTCCACATAATTTCAACTGAATGAGGTCCAACGCCGAGCGTGACCTACAAAACAAAAGAACACACTCTGCTCGGAGACTGCTCGATTTATTCCACCAAGAATGTTACAGCTGTGGATTATCATGCCTCATTAAAGTCGCATTGAAACATCTATGGAAAAAAAACCAGCTGGTGCGATGGGAGAGGAAGGAAATGAGATGTCCTTAATAGTTCCCAGTGAAGGACTTGAAAGAGGCAGCAGAGATTGCTTATCGAGGAAGCATCGCGACTGGGTTCCCACCAGGAAAGGTCGAAAGGCGCTGGAGGAAAGGCCGAGAAACCGGTCACAGGTACGTCATTAATTTACCATCCATGGGCAGGGGGTCGGACTTGTATCCAAAAAGTGCACATATACCGTAGACTAATGTTTGGTTGGGAGGTAGCCCTCCTGACTAGTGTTAAGCGTGAATATTTGCAATCCGAATATTTACCGTGAATTTCGCATATTCGCGAATATGGGGAATATAGCGCTATATATGCATTTACGAATATTCGTAATTTTTTTCCCCCCCACAGAACACATCACAGTGATCTCATCCCTCCCTGCTTCAAGCTTGTGGTCTAATGAAGGCTCCAATATTATTTGCTGTATTAGATTGGAGAGCGAATTTTCGCAAATATGAGAATGCAAATATTCGCAAATATCGCTACTAAAATTAGATAGGTAGATAGATAGTGACGATATCCGCGAATATGACATGACAGTATTCAAAATGAAAAATGTCAGAGACCCATTATCACTTCTGTATAGACCAAGAATATTAGGAGATAGATAGATATGAGATAGATAGATGTGAGATAGATATGAGATAGAAATGAGATAGATAAATAGATATGTGATAGATATGAGATAGATAGATATTAGATAGATAGATATGAGATAGAAATGAGATAGATAAATAGATATGTGATAGATAGATATGAGATAGATAGACATGAGATAGATAGATATTAGATAAAAATGAGAAAGATAGATAGATAGATATGAGCTAAATAGATATAGATAGATAGATATGAGAGATAGATAGATAGATAGATAGATATGAGATAGATAGATAGATAGATAGATAGATATGAGAGATAGATATGAGCCTAAAGTACAGACCCCAATCACTGATCTCTGTGCTGAAGACCTGGCCAAATACTTCAAAACTAAAATCGATGACATTTGTGATGAAATCCTCTCCCAGTCCCCTAAAAGTTCTGATCCAATTCCCAGCCACGTCTCCTCTTCATCACTCTCAGTATTTGAGCCTGTAACGGAGGATGAGGTTCCCAGGCTCCTCTCCTCCCCCCGCCCCACTACCTGCTCTAGTGACCCCATGCCTTCACACCTCATCCAGTCTCTCTCTCCTGCTATCAGCTGTCACCTAACTAAAATCTTTAACCTCACCCTCTCTTCTGGGGTCTTTCCCTCCTCCTTCAAACACTCTATCATAACCCCACAATTGAAAAAACCTTCTCTGGACCCGTCCTGTGCAGCCAACTATCGACCTGTCTCAAATCTCCCCTTTATCTCCAAACTCCTGGAACGCTTGGTCTACTCCCCCCTTATCTGCTATCTCTCCGAGAACTCTCTCCTTGACCCCTTACAGTCTGGTTTCCGCTCCCTTCACTCCACAGAAACGGCTCTAACCAAAGTCACTGACGATCTTCTGACGGCCAAATCAAATGTCAATTTCTCTTTACTGATTCTCTTGGACCTGTCTGCGGCTTTTGACACTGTGGATCACCAACTCCTCCTCAGTAGTCTCCGCTCCATCGGTCTCAAGGACTCTGCTCTCGCCTGGTTTTCCTCCTATCTCTCTGGCCACTTCTTTAGCGTCTCGTTTTCTGGCTCTACTTCTTCTCCTCTTCCCCTTGCTGTCGGGGTTCCCCAGGAATCAGTCCTGGGTCCTCTAGTCTTTTCACTCTACACATCCCCCATTGGAAAAACAATCAATAGATTTGGTTTCCAGTACCACCTCTACGCTGATGACACCCAACTCTATACCTCTTCCTCCAACATCACCCCTGCACTCCTACAGAATACCAGTGACTGTCTCTCTGCTGTCTCAGACATCATGTCCTCTTTATATCTGAAACTAAATCTTTCTAAAACAGAACTTCTTGTTTTTTCTCCATCAACTGATACTGTACCTAACCCTGACATTTCCATCTCGGTATGTGGTACTACCATAACTCCCGGGAGTCTTGGAGTTATACTTGACTCTGATCTGTCTTTCACTCCCCATATTCAGTCTCTTTCACGTTCTTGTCACCTGCATCTCAAAAACATTTCCAGAATCCGCCCGTTTCTCACTACTGACACTACTAAAACTCTCATTATTGCTTTGATTCACTCCTGCCTTGACTACTGTAACTCTTTACTAATAGGCCTTACTTTCTCCAAACTCTCTCATCTCCAGTCCATCCTTAATGCCGCAGCCAGACTCATCTTCCTCTCCAGCCGCTACACCTACGCCTCCTCCCTGTGCCAGTCACTACACTGGTTACCAATTCAGTCCAGAATACAGTACAAAATCCTCAGTCTCACACACAAAGCTCTCCACAATGCTGCACCTCCCTCCATCTCCTCTCTCATCTCTGTCTACCATCCTACACGCTCTCTCCGATCTGCTAATGACCGCACACTAACATCTTCTATAATCCAAACTTCTCACTCCCGTCTCCAAGACTTCACTCGTGCTGCACCGCTTCTCTGGAATGCTATCCCTCAATCCCTCAGACTCAACAACAACATCCATAGTTTCAAACGTGGCCTAAAAACACATCTCTTCAGACAGGCCTACAACAGTCTCTAATTGGTCTCAACATATCCCCAACATATCTCCAACATATCCCCAACATATCCCCAACATATCTCCAACATATCCCCAACATATCCCCAACATATCCTCAACATATCCCCAACATATCCCCAACATATCCCCAACATATCCCCAACATATCCCCAACATATCCCCAACATATCCTCAACATATCCTCAACATATCCCCAACATATCCCCAACATATCCTCAACATATCCTCAACATATCCCCAACATATCCCCAACATATCCTCAACATATCCTCAACATATCCCCAACATATCCTCAACATATCCCCAACATATCCCCAACATATCCCCAACATATCCTCAACATATCCCCACACCTCTTGTTTGAATAGTTATTGTGTAATATTATGTCTGATACTTGTCTTTGTTTGTACCCCATAATTGTAAGCGCTGCAGAATCTGTAGGCGCTATATAAATAAATAAAAAATAAATAAATATGAGATAGATAGATATGAGATAGATAGATAGATATGAGATATCCAGAAAAGAAGCAGGGGCACTCCCGTTGATTCAGTGCAAAGTGATGTCTTTTATTCACTCCACCGTCAGCCGTAGATATGAGATAGATATGAGATAGATAGATATGAGAGATAGATAGATAGATATGAGATAGATGGATAGATATGAGATAGATGGATAGATATGAGATAGATAGATAGATATGAGATATAGATACGTATGAGATAGATAGATATGAGATAGATAGTACAGATAGTTATCCGCATACGCACATGCTAATTTACGCAAACCGAAAATAACAGCGAATATATCGAATATGCAAATTTCGCGAATATAAGACAAATATTCATCCATATATTCGCGAATTGGAATATGGCATATGCCGCTCATCTCTACTCCTGACCCCTCCATAAATATGCATGCTCAGCCATCTTTTCAAAGAAGAGAAGGGAATCAACCAGGGATCAAGTCATGCAGGAACATGTGGGAACGGAGTTCCTGCACTTTTTCCAAAGCAGGAACACCGTTCTCACTGGCAGGGGTCCTGCAGGACCAGAAATCTTGGGTGAGTTTGCACACTTTTTTCCCCCAGGACTTGACCCCTGGGAATCGGCCAATGCTAGCAGTAGAGTCTTATTTTTTGATATTCTTATTGACATTCTAATGTTGAGGAGGGTTGGGGTGCCTCCATACATACTTTATGTCAGTGGTCTCCAACTGTGGCCCCTTCAGATGTTGCAAAACTTCAACTCCCAGCAGCCGTTGGCTATCCGGGCATGCTGGGAGTTGAAGTTTTTCAAGGTCTGATGGGCCAGAGTTGGAGACCACTGCTTTAGATAGTTAGCCCTTCCCACCAAAGAGAGTAAAGAAAAAAATGACAAAGGGGTGTGGTCAGACTGGCCCACCAAAAGATAGGAGGATCCTCAGATGATGATGGGTTCAAGCTACAAAAGGGCCCATGAGGTCCAGCAGAGTTTGTGCACATATTTCTTATTGCTCAATGGGAAATCTTAATTTTAAGGAACATTTAAAAAGCGTTGTCTAACTTTCTTGTGGCAGGCAGAGCGGCGCCCCATCAAGAGGGCGCTCTAGGCAGCTGCCTATTTTACCTATAGGCAGAGCCGGCCCTGTCAGCATGGGATCAGGGCAGATGACTATATATTTCTTAATTTTTTAGCACAACCTGACAAATTAGTTACTAAACAATCCCTTTTATTCTTGGGAACACCCAGAGACCCTCCCCAAAGCACCTATTTTAGGGCTTTGATCATATCATCTTTGTTGGGCTCAGTGAAGTCTTCATAATGAGGTTGCACTTTTCTCACTTCAGTCTCTTGAAAACACTGGGTCCTCCTTGTAAGACCAAAAACTGGAAACGGCATATGAAAGCTGCTTTCTGATTGGCGGGAGTATTCATTCGGTCAATGAGCTTGTAATGTACTTACCCCACCGCTGACCTAGTGGTTAGCCTATTAAAAAAACGGGTATGCCAGGCCAATGAGGCTCAGCACCAGCACCCCACATTGCCTGGTGGAGCAAGATTTAAAAATGTGATTCGCTGTCCAATAGTAGCAAAGGGCAGAGAGTCCAAGTAGGTAGGGACAGTGGTGTGGGTGGTGTTCAGGGCTGCACCATTCCCCCCACATTATGGAGCCTCTATAGGGACAGAAGCTCCGTAGCAATGGGAGGGCACTCACACTATCCGAAAGAGACATGATTGGAGTATGATGAAGTAGAGGCCAGGGAGCATGCTGATGTAATCACACATGCTTTTAGACTAAGAAGGAGACTGGGAGATCAAAGCTTGAGAAATCCAGTTTACAAAAAAACCTTACTTACCTAGCCACGTTCCCCGTGGTTTTCCTCAGTTCTTGTTTGCCTCTGTTTTTCGCTTAGCCAATTGCTGGCCAAGGTGGGACACTGCTGCTGCCAGTGATTGGCTGAGCTGGCATGTCCTGCTCCCCGAGCGCTCATATCAGAAGCAGAAAGAAGAGAGAAGATCAGGGTACCAGACTGAGGAAAGTGGGAGTTGTGGGGGATCAGGCTAGATAAGTATATTTTTTTCAAAAGAGGCTGGAATACCCCTTTAATATAAAAAATAAATACTACTTGACTTGAAAGTCCCATCTTGCAGTCCAGGCACCTTCACTAGTAATATTTTACTCTTCAGTGATGTTATTTCTAGGATGGGATTACTACAGTTATACTAAATCTTACTTTTTATTGCTTTAAATTTTCGCAATACATTCAGATGGGACCGATGACTTGGTGTCACCTTAATGGTGGCGGAGGTCTACCTACCTACCCTCCTGCTGCTGGATCATTGCTCCAGAGCCAGGGTATATCAGTAGTGCACCAACCTCCTGTACAATGGTATGCAATAGGCAGAGCATTGTACAGTGAACGCAATCTAATTATTGCATATAATAGTCCCCTATCATAAAATTAAAAATACAATTTTTTTTAATTATATAAAAAAAACTCCCCTAATAAAAAAAAAACTCTTTTTCCATTGAAAAACATTTTTATAAAAAAAACAACAAAAAACACATATTGGGTATCACCGCATGTGGAATTGTCTGAACTATTAAAATATAATTTTAACAATCACAAGTGAGCAGCATAAATGTAAAAAAGTACCAAATGCCAGATCACAAAAAAATGACTCTCATACGGCCCCGTATACAAAAAAATTATAGTTATAGGGGTCAGAATTATAAGCATATTTTGTTAAAAAAGTACAGTAATAGAAAAACTATATAAGTTGGGTTTCGTTTTAATCGTATTGACCGACAGTGTGTCTGTAGGTGGAAAAATAAGAGTTATGGCTCTCAAAAGATTAGGACGAAAAAACAAGAATGAAAAAATTGAAAATGGGCTGTGTCCTTAAAGTGTACATATTATTAACAAAAACTTTTGATATAATGTAGATAATACCATTATATGTATATTTGTAATATTTGTATCAAAGAAGAAGATGGCACTCATGGCATTGATTAATGCGGCATTGATTAAAAAAATTGTATATTTATGGGTGAAAAAAGTTGTCCTTGCAGCTATTTCTTGTGTGTCTCTTTGTGGAGACCAAATACAGGAAGTGAGGTCGGGAAAAGCAGGGCTCTGTGCAGGTTCCTGGCTTGTCAATCATCCTGCTGTGTGAGCCAGGAGCATGTTATAGAGCCTCAGTGCACACTGTCCTGCTTGTCCTCGGTGTACAGAGCCCTGCTTGTCCTCGGTGTACAGAGCCCTGCTTGTCCTCGGTGCACAGAGCCCTGCTTGTCCTCGGTGCACAGAGCCCTGCTTGTCCTCGGTGCACAGAGCCCTGCTTGTCCTCGGTGCACAGAGCCCTGCTTGACCTCGGTGCACAGAGCCCTGCTTGACCTCGGTGCACAGAGCCCTGCTTGACCTCGGTGCACAGAGCCCTGCTTGTCCTCGGTGCACAGAGCCCTGCTTGTCCTCGGTGCACAGAGCCCTGCTTGTCCTCGGTGCACAGAGCCCTGCTTGTCCTCAGTGTACAGAGCCCTGCTTGTCCTCAGTGTACAGAGCTCTGCGTGTCCTCAGTGTACAGAACCCTGCTTGTCCTAAGTGTACAGAGCCCCGCATGTCTACCCACACTTCCTGTATTTGGTCTCCTCACAGAGACATACAGACAATAGCTGCTTGGACAAATGTTATTTTCTACATCATATAAAATGTTTTTGTTTATGACAGGTACACTTCAAAGGGTTAAGCTGTTAAAAGTATCGAAAACAATCACAAAATGTATTCTAGCGATGGAAAAGTCATCTGAATCTAGGCAAACTAGACTATATAAGGCGGCTGCCCTCTTCCAGCTGTTCCATCGCTATAGCATACTGTAGAATTGTATAATGTGATGGGAATGTAAGGATGTGAAAATTCGTTGTATTCCCAGCAGAACGCGCGCCAAGACGATTCGCAGTGTTTTCTCCTCGCAGTCGTCTAGCCCGATCCTCGGCGCACATAATTGCCGTGCAACTCCCAGAGGAAGCAGCGAGCTTTAAGTGTGTGCCAAATGTCAGAGGAATAATGCAGAATATAATAATAGATAAATAAATAGAATTAGCGCAGTAACAGCACCAAACACAATGATAACAAATCACAGGCAAAAACAGAAAATTTCATTAAAAATGTATTATGCATTTTTTTCTCTAAAAGGTTATTAGTGAATCAGAGAAGACGACAAGGTAATGAACTCATTATATTCATTATTCCTATTTTTGGTGCAATAAATTTCGAGAATCCAACAGAGCCAAAGTATAATACGGAAGAACTGTATCTCTGATCGTGAAGTCTGCCTGGGGCTGGACGGAAGGGGAGAAAAAAAATATTTGCGCTATGTAACGTCTACATTATCCCTGTACTGTGTAGAGATGGGAAGGCCTGAAAAAAAGAAACAGAAAAATTAAGAAAATGTTTTAGGTTTTCCGAAAAAAAAATATGGAATGTTTTTTATGGAATAAATAATCTGCTTATAACATTCAAACTATATAACATTTAGACCTTAAAGGGGTACTCAGCTGCTCAGCGATTGGAACAAACTGTTCCGAACACTGGAGCCGGGAGCTCGTGATGTCATAGCCCCGCCCCCTCATGACATCACACCACGCCCCCTCAATGCAAGTCTATGGGAGGGGGCGTGACAGCTGTCAGGCCCCCTCCCATAGACTAGCATTGAGGCTTTGATGTCACGAGCTCCCGGCGACGGCTCCAGCGTTCGGAACAGTTTGTTCCAAACACTGAGCAGCAGAGTACCCCTTTAATCTTTGCAATTTCCCCAGTTTGATGAGAAGCAAATCCCGCAATACAATTAAAATACTTGCAATTTTCAAAGTAGAGCAATATGCATTTCTGCCTCTAGGGGCGCTGCAGGGAAAATTTTTATGGTCAGTTTGGTTGTGTCTTGCTCCATCTTGTTGGTATTACAGTAGTTAGCTGAGCGTGCTTCATACCCGGTGGGACTAAAGCCCAACGTTGCTGATCGGGCGGATGTCCAGCATTAATCATTTAGATGCCTCAATCAAAGTTGATTGTGGCATCTAAAAGTGCTAAAAAAAACATACGTGCCAGTTAGCTCAGGGAGCTGATCTGGACCACCTCAATGAAATTCCGGGGTACCCATCAGCTGAGAGCACAGACGGAGAGGTCTCTTACCTGGCTTTTGTCTGTGTAACTTGCTCTTTATCAGCGCAGGCAGCCTCAGCAGCCTGTAGTAATGGAGCGCCGATAAGACTGATCAATGCTGTGCTGTAGCACAGCATTGTTCAGTGCATGCAATCGAAAGATAACATGTAATAGTCTCCTATGGAGACAAAACATTTTTTTAATATGTAGAACAAACAAAAAAAAAAAAAATGTATTTGTGAATTAACCCCCTCCCTGATAAAAGTTTAAATCACCCCTTCCCCTTTTCCCAATATTCAAATAATAATGCAAACAAAAATAAAAATAAACGTATGTGAAATGTCCAAACTATAACGTTTATGAAACCGCGCAGACAATAGTGTAAACGTAAAAAAATACCAAACCCCAGAATTGCTGATTTTTGGTCCCTTCATATACAAGAAAAAAAATGAATAAAATATTGCCGATAAAGGTAAACAAATTTTTCAAAAGTAGTAAAATAAAACAAAACCTATATCAATCGGATATCATTGGGTATCTTATGAACCTACAGAATAAAGATAACCTGTCATTTAACTATAAAGTGCATTGCGTAGAAATGAAAACCCCCAATAGTTGCAAAATGGAATGTGATGCTGACATCTGGATTATCCCAGGTAATCATTTTGGTACAATCCATCAGAGCTCTATGGGGGGGGGGGGGGGGGGGGGCCCTACTCTGGAGATCATGGGGTCCCAGATAGCCCTGTTCTGTGACATCACTTTGTGCATACCAGCTGTACTGTGACTTTACTGTTAACATTATCCCGCTAATAAAATATGATCACTATGTACATAACCCTAGTTCTGTGACATCATTGTTTGCATGATTTTTGTGTAATGTCCATTTATTGTGCATATTCTTTCTGAATAGGACATCACTGTGTGCATTTTTCCTGTACCATAACATCACTGTGTGCCTTATTCTTTTACTGTGACATCATTGTGTGTATTATGCCTGTACTGGGATATCACTGTGTGTATTATCCCTGTACTGTGACATCACTGTGTGTATATTATCCTTGTACTGTGACATCCCTGTGTGCTTTCTTCTTGTATTGTGACATCACTGTGTGCCTTTTTCCTGTACTGTAACATCATTGTGTGCCTTATTCTTGTACTGTGACACACCTGTGTGTATTATCCCTGTACTGTGACATCACTGTGTGCTTTCTTCTTGTATTGTGACATCACTGTGTGCCTTTTCCTTTACTGTAACATCATTGTGCGCTTATTATTGTACTATGACATCACTGTGTGCATTATTTCTGTACTATGACATCACTGTGTGTATTATCCCTGTACTGTGACATCACTGTGTGTATTATCCCTGTACTGTGACATCACTGTGTGTATTATCCCTGTACTGTGACATCCCTGTGTGCTTTCTTCTTGTATTGTAACATCACTGTGTGCCTTTTTCCTGTACTGTAACATCATTGTGTGCTTATTATTTTACTGTGACATCACTGTGTGCATTATTTCTGTACTATGACATCACTGTGTGTATTATCCCTGTACTTTGACATCACTGTGTGTTTTATCCCTGTACTGTGACATCACTGTGTGTATTATCTTTGGAGAGTGTAATTAACCTCCTTCTGTGACATCACTATGTGCATTGTCTTCTGGCTGTTATATCACTATGTGCATAATTCCTGTGCACTAGGAGAAGGCACAAGTCAAAGGCTAAACTGCTTAAACATCTTCATTCTCATGTCAAAGTTTGTTTGTATGTTACCAGGAGGACAGCCATGCTGGGAGTTGTAGTTATGCAACAGCTGGATGCACCCTGCTTGGAAAACACTGCTCTAAGCGAATCAGACTGAAGTCTCCAACACATTTTGGCTGGGTGAAATTGTACCAAACCCTCCGCTGTAAGAAGTTTGACTTTAAATAAAAATAAAAAAAATGTCCTAAATAATTTCCCCGAGTGTTGTATTGATACCTTAACCCCTTAAGGACTGAGCCCTTTTTCACCTTAAGGACTCGGCCATTTTTTGCAAATCTGACCACTGTGACTTTAAACATTAATAACTCTGGAATGCTTTTAGTTATCATTCTGATTCCGAGATTGTTTTTTCGTGACATATTCTACTTTAACGTAGTGGTAAAATTTTTTGGTAACTTGCATCCTTTCTTGGTGAAAAATCCCAAAATTTTATGAAAAATTTGAAAATTTTGCATTTTTCTAACTTTGAAGCTCTCTGCTTGTAAGGAAAATGGATATTCCAAATAATTTTTTTTTATTCACATATACAATATGTCTACTTTATATTTGCATCATAAAATTGATGAGTTTTTACTTATGGAAGACACCAGAGGGCTTCAAAGTTCCGCAGCAATTTTCCAATTTTTCACAAAATTTTGAAACTCGCTTTTTTTCAGGGACCAGTTCAGGTTTGAAGTGGATTTGAAGGGTCTTCATATTAGAAATACCCCATAAATGACCCCATTATAAAAACTGCACCCCCGAAAGTATTCAAAATGACATTCAGTAAGCGTTTTAACCCTTTACGGGTTTCACAGGAATAGCAGCAAAGTGAAGGAGAAAATTCACAATCTTCATTTTTTACACTCGCATGTTCTTGTAGACCCAATTTTTGAATTTTTGCAAGGGGCAAAAAGGAGAAAATTTTTACTTGTGTTTGAAACCCAATTTCTCTCGAGTAAGCACATACCTCATATGTCTATGTAAAGTGTTCGGCGGGCGCAGTAGAGGGCTCAGAAGGGAAGGAGCGTCAAATGGTTTTTGGGGGGCATGTCACCTTTAGGAAGCCCCTATGGTGCCAGGACCGCAAAATAACCCCACATGGCATACCATTTTGGAAACTAGAGCCCTCGGGGAATGTAACAAGGGGTTAAGTGAACCTTTATACCCCACAGGCGTTTCACGACTATTGCATATGTAAAAAAAAAAAAAAAAAATTTTACCTAAAATGCTTCTTTTCCCAAAAACTTTACATTTTTAAAAAGGGTAAAAGCAGAAAATACCCCCCAAAATTTGAAGCCCAATTTCTCCCGAGTACGGCGATACCCCATATGTGACCCTTAACTGTTGCCTTGAAAGACGACAGGGCTCCAAAGTGAGAGCGCCATGCGCATTTGAGGCCTAAATTAGGGATTGCATAGGGGTGGACATAGGGGTATTCTACGCCAGTGATTCCCAAACAGGGTGCCTCCAGCTGTTGCAAAACTCCCAGCATGCCTGGACAGTCAACGGCTGTCCGACAATACTGGGAGTTGTTGTTTTGCAACAGCTGGAGGCTCCGTTTTGGAAACTGTGGCGTACCAGACGTTTTTCATTTTTATTGGGGAGGGGGGCTGTGTAGGGGTATGTGTATATGTAGTGTTTTTTTACTTTTTATTTTATTTTTTGTGGTAGTGTAGTGTAGTGTTTTTAGGGTACAGTCGCACGGGCGGGGGTTCACAGTAGTTTCTCGCTGGCAGTTTGAGCTGTTGCAGAAAATTAGCTGCAGCTCAAACTTGCAGCCCGATACTTACTGTAAGCCTCCGCCCATGTGAGTGTACCCTGTACATTCACATTGGGGGGGACATCCAGCTGTTGCAAAACTACAACTCCCAGCATGAGCTGACAGACTGTACATGCTGAGAGTTTTAGTTTTGCAACAGCTGTAGGCACACTGGTTATGTATCACGGAATTTGTGACCTTACTCAGTGTTTCAAAACCAGTGTGCCTCCAGCTGTTGCAAAACTACAACTGCCAGCATGTACGGTGCATGGTGTAAGGTGACTGCTGGGAGTTGTAGTTTGCAACAGCTGGAGGCACACCGGTCGTGAAACACTGAGTTAGATAAAAAAAAAACTCTAAGTTTCACAACCAGTGTGCCTTCAGCTGTTGCAAAACTACAACTATCAGCAGTCACCGACAGCCAACGGGCATGCTGGGAGTTGTAGTTATGCAACCAGCAGATGCACCACTACAACTCCCAGCATGCACTTTAGCTGTTTGTGCAAGCTGGGAGTTGTAGTTATACAACAGCTGAAGGTACACTTTTCCATAGAAAAAATGTGCCTCCAGCTGTTGCAAAACCATAAGTCCCAGCATGCCCATAAGGGAATGCTGGGAGTTGTGGTGGTCTGCCTCCTGCTGTTGCATAACTACAGCTCCCAGCATGCCCTTTTTGCATGCTGGGAGCTGTTGCTAATCAACAGCAGGAGGCTGTAACTCACATCCTGCTGCTGCTTCATCACAGGACTGTCCCTCGCCGCCGCCGTCGCTCCTGGGGCCCCGATCCCAACATTGACGCCGGGGATCGGGGTCCCCAGCACCCGGGGTCGTCTTCCCGCACCCGCTCACGTCCTCCGGAAGAGGGGCGGAGCGGGTGCGGGAGTGCCGCCCGCAGCAGGCGCCCTGATTGGTCGGCCGGTAATCCGGACGACGAATCAGGGCGATCGTGAGGTGGCACCAGTGCCACCTCACCCCTGCAGTCTCTGACGGCCCCGAACAGCCAGTAATTCCGGGTCACCGGGTCACTGGAGACCCGATTGACCCGGAATCGCCGCAGATTGTAAATTACTTCTATTAAAAAATCTTAATCCTTCCTGTACTTATAGCTGCTGAATACTACAGCGGAAATGCTTTTCTTTTTGAAACACAGAGCTGTCTGCTGACATCATGAGCACAGTGCTCTCTGCTGACATCTCTGTCCATTTTAGGAACTGTCCAGAACAGAATATGTTTGCTATGGGGATTTCCTTTTACTCTGGACAGTTCCTAAAATGGACAGAGATGTCAGCAGAGAGCACTGTGGTCATGATGTCAGCAGAAAGCTCTGTGTTTCAAACGGAAAATAATTTCCACTGTAGTATTCAGCAGCTAATAAGTACAGGAAGGATTAAGATTTTTTAATAGAAGTAATTTACAAATGTGTTTAACTTTCTGGCACCAGTTGATTTAAAAAAAAAGTTTTACACCGGAGTACCCCTTTAATACTTATCAGTGTATATACAGTTTGAGAGGCAACTGGCAAACACCCACATAGAGAAGAGACTATCGCTGTCACGTAACTGGTAAGGAAAATATTGTTAGTAACACAGCTGCTCCAATGCAAATGAACAGCAAAGATTTAATAATCAGTGGGAAAGACAACAGATTGGAGTTTTGTTGTGGATACCACACTACGAGCGGATTATGTCTATGGCCCAGGGAACAGAGGACTTTAAGCCAGCAGCACTAAAGAATACGCCACGCGGTCGTCAGCCAGGACTGTGACAAACACTGGCAGGCGGACAGAGATAACAGTGCAGGATGAACTGTCCTTGGCGGATGTGCCCAGTGACTTAAACACATCCATCCGGAGAGGGATCATGTGTAATCAGGAGAATCCAAGACCCTTAACTTCTCTATATCTCTAAACCAGTACCTTTTGCAACCTGACTTACACATGGTTAAATTAGGGGGTATTTAAGAGTTCTAGTGGTCAGAAAGTGTGTAAGTTGCAGATATATTGAAAAATTCAGGAATTCAAAGTTTAGGAAATCAAAGAATGATGTTTTCCAGGTTTTAGCTTTTCTGTGTAGATTGGGACAAGTTTAGCAGAGTCGTCTCATTATCATAAAGAGGGCAGGTGAGTTAATAAGAGCTCAAGTGTTCTGTTGGAGGCCTAGGTAAGGTGTGACAGTAGCACTAATCGCTTTACATAATTTTTTCCCAACCAGGGCGCCTCCAGCTATTACAAAACAATAACTTTCAGCATGTCTGGACTTCAGCGTTTCCCTCCTCAGAAATGCAAAGGTTGAAAAATTTAGTATGCAGGTAAGCCTGACATGGCTAGGTTTCAGCTTTGCTGTGTAGATTAGGACAAGTTTAGCAAAGTCATCTCATTGTTATTAGAAAGTAAGTACGTTATAAAGAGTTCAATTGCTTGGAAAAAGCCAAGAACCCTTAAAGGGGTTCTGCACTCCCTGGCGTTTGGCACATTTAGTTCCGAATGAAGGGTGCGGGCTTCGGGGGTCGCCAAGCCCCCTCGTGACATCACATTATGCCCCCTCAATGCAAGTCTATGGGAGGGGGTGTGAAGGCCACCATGCCCCCTCCCATAGACTTACATTCAGGGAGCGGGACATTACGTCACAAGGGGGCGGATCAAAGTCCGCACCCAGCGTTCGGAACTAAATGTTCTGTAATCTGGGGAGTGGAGTACCCCTTTAACGTCTGTGTAGTTCCGAACTAGAACATTTTGCAACTTGACTTACACATGGCTAAGTAATGGGGTATTTAAGAGTCCTAATGGTTGAAAAGGGGAGAAATTGCAGATATATGGGAAAAATAAGAATGCAAAGGTTGGGAAACTAAATATTTCCAGATTTCAGCTTTGCTGTGTAGATAAGGACAGGTTTAGCCGAGTCATCTCATTATTATTAGCAGGCAGGTAAGTTAATAGGAGCTCAAGTGCTCTGCTGAAGGCCTAGATAAGGCTTGACAGTAACACATATGTAAGGCTCTGTTTACAGCTACTCAGATTCCTTGGTCTCTGGGAAAGAGATTACAGTTGATAAGGTTGGAAAAAGGAAAAAGATTAAAAAGAAGATTCCAGGACTTACAACTAGAGAGCGATAGTAATAAGGGTGAATTTAAGTCTAAGTGGCTAAAAGTTACAAATGCAAAGGTTGGGAAATTAAGCTTACAGGAAGGACTGACATTTCTAGGTTTCAGCTTTGCTGTGTGGATTAGGACAAGTTTAGCAGAGTCATCTCGTTATCAGTAGATGGCAATGAGTTAAAGAGAACTCAAGTGTTCTGCTGGAGGCCTAGATAAGGCGTGGCAGTACCTCTTTACACAATACACCATTGTTTCCCAACCAGGGTGCCTCCCAGCATGTTCGGACTTCAAGTTTCCCCTCCTCCACGAGCACCATGCATGACTTGGGGGCAAATTTAGTGTTATTAAACCCTGCCACTACAGTACAGTGTATGGAGTACTGCAGAATCCGGTGTTCCTTGACATTATAAAGATGGTAAATCCATCTAACGTTGAACAAATGAATGGAGTAGTGACAGTTTGTTTTTAGTGTCACTTGATTTAGATGTTTATATATATATATATTAACAATAAAAGTTTAATTTTAGGGAATATTACTTAAAGGGGTACTCCGGTGGAAATTTTTTTTTTTAAATCAACTGGTGCCCAAAAGTTAAACAGGTTTGTAAATTACTTCGATTAAAAAATCTTTACCCTTCCAGTACTTTAAAGCAGCTGTAAGATACAGAGGAAATTCTTTCTTTTTGAATTTCTTTTTTGTCTTGTCCACAGTGCTCTCTGCTGACACCTGATGCTCGTATCAGGAACTGTCCAGAGCAGCATAGGTTTGCTATGGGAATTTTCTCCTGCTCTGGACAGTTCCTGATACGGCATCTCCCTACTGGGGCTTCCACCTAATAGGGGGCCTTCTATATAATGGGGGGGGGGGGGGGGGGGAAGAGTATTCCCCTACTACCTAATGGGGGGAGGAGGGATTTACCTACCTGACAACTTAGTAGGGAAGAGTCGCCTACCTAATAGGGAAGGATCACATACCTACTGGGGGCTCCTACCTAATAAGGGGGATTCCCTATTTAACAACTTAAGGCATAGGTTAATTCTAAGTGTCAGTGAGGGCCTTATGTTTGACTTTCGCGTGAGTCACATGACAAAAAAAGCATTGGTAATTGGTATCGTGAGTACAGCCAATGACTGCCCAGGCATGCTGGGAGTTTTGCTACAGCTGGAGGCACCCTGGTTGGGAAACACTGCTCTGGCTTCATCACATGGAAAATGGCAATAACTGTCTTGGAGGGGTTTATAGCTGGGAAGCAGTAGCAGGACCAGGAGTTGGAGGGGAGGTTGGGTGAAGAGAAATAAGGTGAAAGGGAGTGAGATTACTCATTCCTATCACTGTAGGGTAAGTGCTCTGTGTATGAAGACATCTGGTTTTAGCATTCCCTGAAAATCATTTCCCGAAACTTGGATATAAACCATTCTCTTTTTTTTTTTTCTTTATGTCTCAAGGCTGCTTAACATCAGCCGTAATGACTTCACCCTGTTAAAAAAAAAAAAAAAGGTTTGTACATCATCAAAACCTTCTCGGACAGATGGTACGAGGCAGACCTGATGGTGTCTGGCGTTCCAGCTGTTCAGGCCATTTATTTTATTTTTCCGCTTCACACTTTTGTAATGTAGTCATTTTTTTTAAAGAGGTTCTATTTGACTGTAGATACTTTGGCTTGTCATGAAGGGGCAAGAAAATCTAGAATTTTAGTCAAATTTTTTCAGATTCATGTTTATTTGTGCCTAGGGGGCAGTACAGTATTGTAATTGCACTGGTATAGCAATGTATTCAATGACAAGCTTGCCATCAGTCCAGACTTTTGAGAGACAATCCAGTGAACTAGCCATGAAAGAAAGTTAAACAGATTTGTAAATTACTTCTATAAAAAAAAATCTTAGTCCTTCCAGTACTTATCAGCTGCTGAAGTTGAGTTGTACTTTTCTGGCTGACAACAGTGCTCTCTGCTGACACCTCTGTCTGTCTCAGGAACTGTTTGCTATGGGAGTTTGCTCCTACATTGGACAGTTCCTGAGACAGACAGAGGTGTCAGCAGAGAGCACTGTTGTCAGACAGAAAAGTGCAACTTAACTTCAGCAGCTGATAAGTACTGGAAGGATTAAGATTTTTTTTTTATAGAATTAATTTACAAATCTGTTTAACTTTCTGGAGCCAGTTGATATGAAAACAAATTGTTTTTCACTGGAATACCCCTTTAAACCTGCCCTAAAGTGGGTATTTCTGGAGTGTTCCGATGCACCTCAGGGGTGTGTCCCGGGGTGGGGCTTAATTTCCAGATTTAGATTTTTTCTTTTCGTCTTAAGCCAAAAACTCTCTCTCCCATTCCCCATAAACACATGAACTCCCACGGCCTATCCCTGAGAACAAAAAGGTCTGGCAATTTAAATCCAGCATGCCCGATCCTTCTATCTCCTAACACCATCTAGCGAGCTGGGAGGCCCCAATACACGTTAAACAAATTGCCAGTCTGAAAAAAGTTGGGGGGGGGGGGGGGGAGGGCCTGCCTTAGGTGTTCAGGCAACCTGTGCAAGCAAACCTTGTGGCGCCCCCCCCCCCATAAACGTACACAAAGAGGAAAAAAATCTTTGTAACAAATATTTTTTTTTATATTTAATCATTCCCCTACCCCCTTAATCAGTCCCATGTCCCCCTTCACCAGTCCCCTGCCCCCCTTAATCAGATACAGTATAGCTCCCCCACATTAGGTGCAGTATAGCTCCCCCACATTAGGTGCAGTATAGCTCCCCACATTAGGTCCAGTATAGCCCCCCACATTAGGTGCAGTATAGTTCCCACATTAGGTGCAGTATAGCTCCCCCACATTAGGTGCAGTATAGTTCCCCCACATTAGGTGCAGTATAGTTCTCCACATTAGGTGCAGTACAGTTCCCCCACATTAGGTGCCATATAGTTCCCCACATTAGGTGCAGTATAGTTCCCCCACATTAGGTGCAGTACAGTTCCCCCACATTAGGTACAGTATAGTTCCCCCACATTAGTGCAGTATAGTTTCCCCCCATTAGGTGCAGTATAGTTCCTCACATTAGGTGCAGTATAGTTCCCCCACATTAGGTGCAGTACAGTTCCCTCACATTAGGTGCAGTATAGTTCCCCCACATTAGGTGCAGTATAGTTCCCCCACATTAGGTGCAGTATAACTCTCCACTTTAGGTGCCGTATAGTTCCCCCACATTAGGTGCAGTACAGTTCCCCCACATTAGGTGTAGTATAGATCCCCCACATTAGGTGCAGTATAGCTCCCCACATTAGGTGCAGTATAGCTCCCCACATTAGGAGGAAGCAGGTTCCCTTCCCCAAATTCGGTAGCATTGTCGTTCCCCCATCCCCCCCCCCTCACACACACACACAGACAGACAACCACACATGCACACACACACACACACAGACAACCACACATGCACACACACACATAGACAACCTTACCTGACCTGCGCTTCTCTTCTCTCCGGCGGCCTGACGAGTGACGTCACTGATGTCCTGTGCGGGTCTGCGGAGGTACGTCACATGTGCGATGTCCCTCTTCAGACTCGGGCCGGCCAGCCAATCGGAGACGCGGAGGAGGGCGGGGTAAGTGAAACCTCCCTGTATAATGAAGAAAACTGTGCCCTGAAGCGGAATGTGACCCTCCGCATAGGGACACAATTGAGGGAGGGTAATGGGAATGTAATGAGAGGGAGTGGCCTGAAAAGCAGAAAAGTGTGTCCCTGAGCGGAGGGTCACATTCTGCTACAGGGCACAGTTTTCTTCATTACACCGGCATTTAGCGCTGCTTGCCCGAAGCAGGGATAAATCCCGGGCGTCGGGCAATACAAATTATATATACTTGGTGCGAGCTGTGTCTGCTGCCCGGCGCCCCTGTTGCTATGGCGCCCTGTGTGGCCGCACAGCTCGCCCACCCCTAAGGCCGGCCCTGGGGGGGGGGGTTGGCCGGCTGTTCTAGGCCGAATTTTCCCTAATGTGTATGGGGGACCTTAAAATAAGCGCCATACACTCCATAGCGCCATACACTGTGACCCTGGATGTAATACTGCTGTGATCTAACAACAGCTGAACACACTGTACACAGAATATAACACTGTAACATTGTCCTCTAAAAGTAATTGTAAATCACATTGTGGAATATTTGTGCATGCAGTAATTTTTCCGCCACGATGTCCCGTCACTGTATAACGCCCGTAATGAATTATGGGCATATACGGGTGCAAACGGGTCCCATAGGCTGCAATGCAATTTAGTCACGGCCGTCAGGGGTTTTGTAACGGCCGGGCTTCGCAGCTGTAGTGACGGAACTTCTGACGGAAGTTCATAAACGGAGAAATTCATAGTGTGAACGCAGCCTTACTATAATACACACTGTACCTCCTAATATGAATTAGAATACACGTCCTGCCCCCCTGAGAATATAATATATCCAGTACACACTGACATTATTTATATACCATACACCCTAAAATAATTATGATACATACTGCATTCCATTAAATGTGTTATCATACACATTGTACCCCTTTACATGAATTATAATACGCACTGTACACTCTGGAATTGATTATAATATACACAATTCATTATAATGCACAAATTATGCCCTAATGCTAATTATAATACATTATACACTGTAGCCCCTAATATTAATTATAATGTATACTGCATACCCTGAAAATCATTATAATACACACTGTACCCCCAACATTAATTATAATACATGCTGTACACCCTGTATTTATGTATAATACACACTGTGCCCCCCTAAAATAAAACATAATAAAAACTGTACTTCTAAAATTAATTATATTACATACTGCACACCAATGATCATACATTGTTCTCCTTAAATATATAATACATACTAAACATAAACGAACAATAAGGAATGTCCAGCACATGCATAGCAGGTAAAACGTCCAGTTTATTGAGGCATATAAGTAAAACAGGTACAAAGTAGCATAGTCGCCTACGCGTTTCGGGCTGGAGTGCCCTTAGTCATGGCAAAGCCATGACTAAGGGCACTCCAGCCTGAAACGCGTAGGCGACTACGCTCCTGTTTTACTTATATGCCTCAATAACATACATTTTTAGTGGCTGGAATATCCCTTTAATTTAGAAATCCCTAGCAGGGTATATGAAAATGAGTTTTGAACAGTGGACAAACCCTTGAATAATTTCCTTTCCCCAAGCAGAAGCACAATAAGAGATCTCAGGATGACATCACATCTCCAGTAGGGCCTAGTTAAAATGTACGATATTATTCATGCGTTTTCTTCAGGTCTCCAATAAGTTTAGGAATTTGGCTGAGGGTTTGTTATGTCCCCGCAGCCGATAAAAACGGCCAAAGACTGGAATTAATTTGTACCGTATGAAGAGAGTTCATGTAGTTTATGCCACTGTTTGAAGAGCATTTCATCATTTTCATGAGCTGCAGTATATTTCTAAAAACCGATATAAACACACAGAGATTCTGTGATGTAAAGTAGTATCAGTACTATCTGCTGTAAACAATAGTACTATCTGCTTTAAACAATAGTA
The DNA here is from genome assembly GCF_029499605.1 of Hyla sarda. Lineage (NCBI taxonomy): Eukaryota > Metazoa > Chordata > Amphibia > Anura > Hylidae > Hyla > Hyla sarda. The sequence goes on along the minus strand of NC_079192.1, from coordinate 395,113,590 downwards.
ACAGTACTATGTGCTGTAAACAATAGTAACTACTATCTGCTGTAAACAATAGTAACTACTATCTGCTGTAAAGTAATAGTAACAGTACTATATTATGTAAACAATAGTAACTACTATCTGCTGTAAACAATAGTAACAGTACTATATTATGTAAACAATAGTAACTACTATCTGCTGTAAACAATAGTAACAGTACTATGTGCTGTGAACAATAGTACTATGTGCTGTAAACAATAGTAACTACTATCTGCTGTAAACAATAGTAACAGTACTATGTGCTGTAAACAATAGTACTATCTGCTGTAAACAATAGTAACTACTATCTGCTGTAAACAATAGTAATAGTCCTATCTGCTGAAAACAATAGCAACAGTACTATCTTATGTAAACAATAGTAAAAGTACTATCTTGTGTAAACAATAGTAAAATTCCTATCTGTTGTAAACAAAAGTAACTACTATCTGCTGTAAACAATAGTAAAAGTACTATCTTGTGTAAGCAAAAGTAAAATTCCTATCTGCTGTAAATAATAGTAACTACCATCTGCTGTAAAAATAGTAACAGTACTATCTTATGTAAACAATAGTAAAAGTACTATCTTGTGTAAACAATAGTAAAAGTACTATCTGCTGTAAACTATAGTAACTATCTGCTGTAAACATTAGTAACAGTACTATCTTCTGTAAACAATAGTACTGTCTCCTGTAAACAATGGTAAGAGCACTGTGGTGAGGGTATGATGAGGGCAGATGAAATTACCCTAGGGGCAGATGGCATTAACCCTTTGTGTTTGTGACGCCAGGGCGTGGTTTATCCTCTACACCACCTGAAGGTATACCGCTGGATCCTGGGCTAGGCACGGAGGCAAATAATGATTCCGACGCCAAGTTACGGAACAATGGCAGCTTTACTAAGTCAGACAGGTGTAACAGTCTATACAGCTTGGCTAGGCCCACGGAGGTGACCAATGACTTCAGAGACCTTAGGGCTTGCTGGGTGCAACTTCTGTACTGGGCCACCACAATACTATCTGCTGTAAACAAGATTAACTACTAACTGTTGTAAACAATAGTAACAGTACTATCTGTTGTTAACAATAGTAATAGTACCATCTCCTGTAAATAATAGTGACAGTATTGTAAACTGCTTTAAACTATAGTACTAGTACTATCTTCTGTAAAAAGTAGTACCCGTACTCTCTTTTGTACGCAATAGTAAGATTACTCTCTTCTATAAACAATAGTAACAGTACTATTTGCTGTAAACAATAGTAACAGTACTCTCTTCTGTAAACAATAGTTACAGTACTATCTGCTGTAAACAATAGTAACAGTACTCTCTTCTGTAAACAATATTAACAGTACTGTAAACTGCTGTAAACTATAGTGCTATCTGCTTTAAACAATAGTACCCGTACTCTCTTCCGAAAACAATAGTACCCATACTCTATTCTGCACACAATAGTACCAGTACTCTATTCTGTAAGCAATAGTACCAGTACTATCTGCTGTAAACAATAGTAATAGTACTATCTGTAGTAAATAATAGTAACAGTACTGTAAATTATAGTACTAGTAATATCTGCTATAAAAATATAGTAACAGTACTTTCTGCTGTAAACAATAGTAACAGTACTATCTGTACAATAGTAATTGCATTATTTACTGTAAACAATAGTAATAGTATTATTTGCTGTAAACAATAGTAACAGTACAATCAGCTGTGAACTATGGTACAGTAAAATCTCCCTTAGCGGACACCTCCCAATAGCGAACAGTTTTTAATTCCCCGGCAGAGTCCCATAAGACTTAATGTATTTGCACCCACAAATAGGGGACACTCGCAATATCGGTCGAGGACATACCCAAAGGGGGACAAAACACTCCCAATAGGGAACAAAACACTCCTAATAGGGGACAATAGGGAACAAAACACTCCCAATAGGGAACAAAACACTCCTAATAGGGGACAATAGGGAACAAAACACTCCCATTAGGGGACAAAACACTCCCAACACTCCCAATAAGGGACAACCAGGCTTATGTGCCGGCCCTACCTTGTAGTGGTAAGGGGGGGGGGGGGGGTTAATTTGGCTCAAGGCACAGGGGAATAAGGTGGCACAGGGTATAAAGGGGGGGGGGATAATGGGGTGAACAGCACTGGGAGATTCTACTGTAATAATCCTTTTTATTGTGTTTTATAGGTGATTATGCTCTGAAGTGAGTACATTACAGTGTTCCATCATTTAGGAGGATTTTTGAGCCTTTTTTCCCAATAGGGGACATCTCTCCATAGCGGACACTTTTTTTTTTTCGCTGTGAGTGTCCGCTATTGGGAGATTCTACTGTACTAGTAATATCTGCTATAAAATATAGTTACAGTACTATCTGCTGTAAACAATAGTAACAGTACTATCTGTACAGTAGTAATAGCATTATTTGCTGTAAACAATAGTAATAGTATTATTTTCTGTAAACAATAGTAATAGTATCTGCTGTAAACTATAGTACTAGTACTATCTGCTGTAAACAACAGTAACTACTCTCTTCTATAAACAATAGTAAAAGTACTGCTGTAAGCAATAGTTGTAATATTTTTGTAAAGTAAACAATAGTAACAATGTGCTGTAAGCTATAGTACTAGTACTATCTGATGTAAACAATAGTTACAGCACGATCTGCTGTTAACAATAGTTGTAATATTTTTTGTAAGCAATAGTTACAGTACTCTCTTCAGTAAAAAAAATAATATAACAGTAACATCCGCTGTAAGTAACAGTACTCTCTACTGTAAACAATAGTAACAGTACTAACTGATGTAAACCATCGTAAGGCCCCTTTCACACTGCCGTTGCTCCCCGTCGAGAACGACCATTAAAGTCTCTCTCTCTTTTTTTGTGTGTGACTTTAATGGCCGTTTTTTGTGATGGGGAGCAACGGGCAACAACGGGTCCCGGCGGCTCCCATTTACTATTATGGGGCCACCGGGCGCTGTTGTTTTTTGACGGGAATAGTGGGAGGAAAAGAGGATGCTTGCAGTCATTTTTCTCCCGCTATTCCTCTGGGCTCTCCCGTTGGCCGTCACACTGCTGTGTGCTAATGGCAGTGTGACAGAAGTCTAAAAGAAGTCTAACAGTACCATATGCTGTAAACAATAGTAACAGTACTAACTTATGAAAACCATGGTAACAGTACTATATGCTGTAAACAATAGTAACAGTACTATATGCTGTAAACATTAGTGACAGTACTTACTGTAAACCATGGTAACAGTACTATATGCTGTAAACAATAGTAACAGTACTAACTTATGAAAACCATGGTAACAGTACTATATGCTGTAAACAATAGTAACAGTACTATATGCTGTAAACATTAGTGACAGTACTTACTGTAAACCATGGTAACAGTACTATATGCTGTAAACAATAGTAACAGTACTATATGCTGTAAACATTAGTGACAGTACTTACTGTAAACCATGGTAACAGTACTATATGCTGTAAACAATAGTAACAGTACCCTGTTCTGTAAACCATGGTAACAGTACTGATATATAGTAAACAATAGTAACAGCTCTCTTCAACCTGCAAATCATCATATCCCACAGGAAGAAATAGTACTCCAATCATTTAAAATATTGAAAAATGTAGTTTTATTCACCCAAAGTCCAGCACTGATGATATCATCATATGACGCCATATTGCAAATATATATTATGACTTATATATGCTGGGAGTTGTAGTTTTGCAACAGCTGGTTGGGAAACACTGATGTTAGCTGACGAGCGCTACTCTATAATGTTCTCCATTCTGTTGATTCTGAGGGAAGACTAGCACTGCTCTAAGGAATGCTATAGAGGTATGGGGGATCAGAATGTCTGTGCATGCTGGGAGTTGTAGTTTTGCAACAGCTGGAGGCATACTGGTGGAAAAACACTGGCTTACACTGACCTGCACTGCTCCATAATGTTCTCCATTCTGTTGATTCTGAGGGAAGGCTATCACTGGGTAAGATATAACACTAAGCACAAGCTTGCTTGTGTGCTCCTCTGCCTGGGTGTAACTGTTAGATGCCTAGGTCGGTGCTTCCCATCCAGGGTGCCTCCAGCTGTTGCAAAACTACAACTCCCAGCATGCCCGGACAGCCTTTGGCTGGGAGTTGTAGTTTTGCAACAGCTGGAGGCATACTCGTGGACAAACATTGGCTTACACTGACCAGCACTGCTCTAAGGAATGCTATAGAGGTATGGGGGATCAGAATGTCCGTGCATGCTGGGAGTTGTAGTTTTGCAACATCTGGAGGCACCTTGTTTGGGAAACACTGGCATAGAAGTAGTATCATCCCAGGAGATGCCTGTCAGTGCAGTGAAGATTTCTATAGTCAGCTACATACACCCATCCGGCTCTGCTGCATCTTAATTTTACGGAATACCGTCCACTGATATTTCTATTCGCTAAATCACAACCACATGCCTCGTCTTTTCGGAAACCAATCGCCATGACAACAGAACCGGCGCAGCTTTCTGATTTGTGACCCTTCAGGAACCTGTAAAGTAACATTTTTTTTTTCCTTGGAACAACTAGATTTATCGACATAGGAGCGAGCAGACACCTTGGCAGAGCCAGATGCTTAGTCATGGGCCCCAGGATAGAATAGTAAATCGGGAACATATTTATATGGACTGTATAAACATTACAGCTGCTGCAGCACCTCTTTTTATCAGGAAGAGATAGCGGGGTCACATATCAATCTCTGCAGGTACAGGAGCAGCTAATTAAAGGGGTTAGCCAGGAAAAAACTTTTTTTTTATATATATCAACTGGCTCCAGAAAGTTAAACAGATTTGTAAATTACTTTTAAATTACTATTAAAAAATCTTAATCCTTTCAGTACTTATGAGCTTCTGAAGTTGAGGTTGTTCTTTTTTGTCTAAGTGCTCTCTGAAGACACGTGTCTCGGGAACCTTCCAGTCTAGAAGCAAATCCCCATAACAAACCTCTTCTAAACTGGGCGGTTCCCGAGACACATGTCATCAGAGAGCACTTAGACAGAAAAGAACAACTCAACTTCAGAAGCTCATAAGTACTGAATGGATTAAGATTTTTTAATAGAAGTAATTTACAAATCTGTTTAACTTTCTGGAGCCAGTTGATATATATATATATAAAAAAGTTTTTTTTCCTGGATAACCCCTTTAAGAGGTTCAGTGGGTCAATGTAATATATATATATATATATATATATATATATATATATATATATATATATTATTTATACATTTTTTTCCAATTATTATTATAATACTAGTGTATATGGTGACAGCAAAAAAGCTCTTGAAAATAAGGCTTTAACATTTATTTGCACCACAAAGGGTACATATGCAACGTTTTGGCAAAATGCCATTCTCAAGTATGAAGAAGAATAAACATTGCTGGGACCAGATACACTTGCTGTACCTATTATACACATTAGTATTATAATAATAATAATAATAGAAAAATTATATATATATATATATATATATATATATATATATATATATGCTGGCAGGTCACGTGCAAGAGCAGGTGGTTTTGCGCTGACTTCTCTTTTGGACTAATAGGTACAGCTGTTGCAGCACCTCTTTTTTTTTTATTATTTAAGAGAAAGCAAGACCAGAGGTCCAGAGGTAGTTGTGTAGTTCTTTCCGGTCTGACCTCTCTGCTGCCACCTCTGTCCATGTCAGGAACTGTCCAGAGCAGGATAGGTTTGCTATGGGGATTGTCTCCTTCTCTGGACAGTTCCTGACATGGACAGAGGTGGCAGCAAAGAGCACTGTGGTCAGACCGATAAGAACTTCACAACTTCCTCTGTAGTATACAGCAGCTGATAAGTACTGGAAGGATAAAGATGATTAAATCGAAGTCATTTACAAAACTGTATAACTTTCCGACACCAGTTGACTTGAAATTTATTTTTCCACCGGAGTACCCCTTTAATTAAGAGGTTCTGTGGCAGCTAGGCAGTATATATTATAAACAAATAATATTTATTAATATAATAAGAGTGTATAGTGTATATAATAGGTATACTTTATCTATTATAATTTATATAACCCTCAGCTGCTGCAGAGCCTCTTTTGTTAAGAAAAAAAAACAAAAAACAAAAAAAGGACAGGAAATCTTTTTGCTAAAGAGGTTCTGCAGTAGCTGGAGAGTAGATTATGAGAGAATCGATTACAAGAGTGTATTACGGGGTTCTGCAGCAGGTACATATACTGCGTATAATGAAGGTAGAAAGTAAAGGGGCGCTCGCCAGGTCCATAGCAAAACCTTAGCAGTGTCACATAAAACAGGGGTTTCGGTCCCTTTTAATGCTGATGTTATGATATTACAGTAACAATGTATCAAATCAATACTGTAACAGTAATTCCCCTAGAAGCCACTAGATGGCATTCACAAGCAAGCATCTTGCAGCATTGGAAGGGCATCTGTTGTTCTAAGCCAGTGTTTTCCAAACAGGGTGTCTCCAGCTGTTGCAAAACTACAACTCCCAGCATGCCCGGAAGGCTGTCCGGGCATGCTGGGAGTTATAGTTTTGTAACAGCTGGAGGCACCCTGTTTGGAAAACACTGATTAAGAGTATCAAATTCTTGAGTCACCCTCAGGTGCTTATTCCCCCTCCTTAGTAAAAACCCATTGATAGCTATTGAATAGAGTTTTTCTAATATTGGCTAAGACAATTATAAAGGCATATTTATCTATAAAATGCGAGGAATAACATGTAAAACCACCGGTGACCACCAGGAGGCACATTAGTCTCATATTCCAACATTTCATCATTCAGAAATTTTATTGTTACCTGTTAAAATTTTACCCTTGTGCATGGGATGGCAAAATAAATAAATAAATCAGTACAGGAAAAAATCCTTCAATCCCGCATCCGCTAGTCCAGAAATGTTTCTAGTAAAATAATTGGAATCTTACAAAACTTAACTTGAGATAAACAACCGAACAGAACATGATCCCCTACGATTACATAATAAACTGATGAATAAAAAAACGATTAAGCCCTTAACTCCTTAAAGGGGTACTCCCGTGGAAAACATTTTTTTTAAATCCACTGGTGGCAGAAAGTTAAACAGATTTGTAACTTACTTCTATTAAAAAAAATCTTAATCCTTCCAGTACTTTTTAGAGGCTGTATACTACAGAGGAAATGCTTTTCTTTTTGGATTTCTCTTCTGTCACGTCCACAGTGCTCTCTGTTGACCTCTGCTGTCCATTTTAGGAATTGTCCAGAGCAGCATATGTTTGCTATGGGGATTTTCTCCTGCCCTAGACAGTTCATAAAATGGACAGCAGAGGTCAGTAGAGAGCACTGTGGTCGTGACAGAAGAGAAATCCAAAAAGAAAAGAATTTCCTCTGTAGTATACAGCCCCTAAAAAGTACTGGAAGGATTAAGATTTTTTAATAAAAGTAATTTACAAATCTGTTTAACTTTCTGGCACCAGTTGATGTAATAATAAATAAAAAAATTTCCAGGGTGCAAATGTACGCACTGCGCCCACTCCCGGTGTATGAAGTGCGCTCAGGAGCTGAGTGTGCTTCACAGCTGGTTGGTCCCAACTGCTATCAGGTAAAAGTTGACTATGGCATCTAAATGTGTAAAAAAAAAAGTTGTCGGTTAGTCCAGGGGAGCTGATCGGCATTCCTGCAATTAAATCCTGGGGTCCCGATAAGCTAAGATGACGCATAGAGGGCCCCTACCTGCCTCCGACTTGCCCGATTGGTGCTCTGTCAGTGCAGGATGCCTTAGCAGCCTGTAGTAATGGAGGACAGATAACACTGATCAATGCTGTTCTATAACATAGGATTGTTCAGTGTATGCAAACAAAAGATTCCATGTAATAGTCTCCTATGGAGACAAAAAATAAGGTATAAAATGTTAAAAAAAAAAGTTAAGTAATGTGAAGAAACCCCTTCCCTAATAAGAGTTTGAATCACCCCTCTTTTTCCATTTGTTAACCTCATAAGGACACAGGGCGTTCCTGTACGCCCTACGCCGGCTCCCCTGCTATGATGCAGGGGTCACGAGCTGACCCCGCATCATAGTAAGGTGGTCCCGGCGGCTATCAACAGACGGGACCCATGTCTAATGCTCGGCATTGACCACTTAGTCTAAATTGAAGAAAAAAAAAAGCATTCCTGGCAGCTTATTTGGGCGAATCGGGATCACCGCCGTGAAACCGCGGCGTCCCGATCAGCTTAGAGGATGGCGGGAGGACCCTTACCTGCCTCCCCACTGTCTGATCTCTTCTGCGATGCTCCAGCCAGGCTCAACAGGCTGGAGCAATCGAGCGTAGATAACACTGATCAATGCGATGCTATGGCATAGCATTGAACAGTGTGTGCAATCAGAAGATTGCATTTAGTCCTATGGGGACTAAAAAAATTGTGTTAAAAAAAAACTAATAAAAAAAAAAAAAAAGTTAGTCAATGTGAACTAACCCCTTCCATACTTAAAGTTAAAATCACCCCCTTTTCCCAAATTCCATATAAAAAATATATGTAAACATAACAAAAATAAACATAGGTGTCCGAACTATAAAAACATAAAGTTAATTAAACTGCACGATCAATGGTGTTTACGTAAACAAAATTCCAAGCCCCAAATTGCGCATTTTTGGTCATTTTGTATACACTAAAAAAAATTATAAAAAGTGATCAAAAGTCCAATCAAAATAAAAATGGTACCATAAAAACTGCAGATCACAGTAAAAAAATTAGCCCTCAAATAGCCCCGTAGGTGGAAAACTCAAAGCGTTATGATTTTTCAGAAGGTGAGGAGGAATAAACGAAAGTGCAAAAATTGAAAACCCTAAGTCCCTAAAGGGTTAAATAAAATAATGTATACAAAGATAAACATAAACACATGTGCTATAGCCGTGTGCATCAATGTCCGAATTATTAAAATATAACATGAGTGAAACCACGCGGTCAATGGTGTAAACGTTAAAAAACTAAAAAAACTAAGTCCAGAATTGCTGATTTATGGTCACTTCATATAGCAGAAAGAAAAAAATAATTTAAAGCGATCAAAAAGTCCTATTAAAATGATAAAATGGTACCAATAAAAACTGAGACTTACTGCTACTACTTCCATACTGCTCCATTAGAAAGAAGTGGCCGAGAATGAAGCAGAAGCCTTGGAACCTGTCCCAGCTTTTAGCTTTGGAGTTCCTTATCCCTAACACTAGACTTTAAGCCGACTCTTTAACGTAGAGAGGGTCAATATGTAACGGGTAGTAAGAGCTAAGTACTATCGCTCACCACTTGTAGCTGTATATAGAAGGAAATCCCTGCAGCATCACTGCGGACTATGGGATAAGAGGTAAACTTCAATTTACCCCACTTACTCTATTAACCCTTTAAGGACGCAGGGTTGTTCAGTTTTTGAATTTTCGTTTTTTCCTCATCACCTTCTAAAAATAATAACGCTTTCAATTTTGCACCTAAAAATTCATATGATGGCTTATTTTTTGCGCCGCCAATTCTACTTTGCAATGACATCAGTCTTTTTACCCCAAAATCTACGGTGAACCGGAAAAAAAATCATTGTGCAACAAAATGGAAGAAAAAAAATGCAATTTTGTAAATTTTGGGGGTTTCCGTTTCTACGCAGTGCATATTTGGGTAAAAATGAAACCTGATTTTTATTCTTTAGGTCCATACGGTTAAAATGATACCCTACTTATATAGGTTTGATTTTGTCGCACTTCTGAAAAAAATCATAACTACATGCAGGAAAATTTATACGTTTAAAATTGTTATCTTCTGACCCCTATAACTTTTTTTTATTTTTTTGCGTAAGGGCCAGTATGAGGACTCATTTTTTGCGCCGTGATCTGAAGTTTTTATCGGTATCATTTTTGTTTTGATCTGACTTTTTGATCGCTTTTTATTCATTCTTTATGGTATAAAAAGTGGCCAAAAATACGCTATTTTGGATTTTGGATTTTTTTGCGTGTACGCCATTGACCGTGCAGTTTAATTAACAATATATTTTTATAGTTTGGACATTTACGCACGCAGCGATACCACATATGTTTATCTTTATTTTTATTTACACAGGTTTTTTTTTTTTTATGGGAAAAGGGGGGTGATTCAAACTATTATTAGGGAAGGGGTTAAATGATCTTTATTAACTTTTTTTTTTGTAACTTTTTTTGCAGTGATATAGGTCCGAATGCTGGAGCCGTCACCGGGAGTTTCTGACGCCATAGCCCCCCCCTCATGATGTCACACCCTGCCCCCTCAATGCAAGTCTATGGGAGGGGGCTTATAACAGACCAGATTTGAGGAAAGTGTTCCCCCCTTTTTTCTATATGATTTTTAAATTACTTCTATTTAAAAAAATCTTAATCCTTCCATTACTTATCAGCTGCAGTATGCTCCAGAGGAAGTTGTGTAATTATATCCAGTTTGATCACAGTTCTCTCTGCTGCCACCTCTGTCTGCATCAGGAACTGTGCACAGAAGGAGAGGTTTGTTATGGGGATTTGACAGTTCCTGACGCAGACAGAGGTGGCAGCAGAGAGCACTGTGGTCAGACTGGAAAGAACTACACAGCTTCCTCTGGAGCATGCAGCTGCTGATAAGTACTGGAAGGATTAAGATCTTTAAATAGAAGTAATTAACAAATCTATTTAAATTTCTGGCACCAGAAATTAGGAGTAGGAGTACCCCTGTAATCCTAATAGCACCTGTATAAATCTTTGGAAGTGTCACCGTTTGATCACAGCCCAGTCACAGTCACTTGTAAGCAATAAAGTCTGGTTGCGGTTGAGGTCTCTACAAGCAAAAGTCAATGGCGGAGATTTATCAAAAACCTGTCCAGAGGAAAAGTTGCTGTGTTGCCCATAGCAACCAATCAGATCGCTTCTTTCATTTTAAAAAAGCCTCTGAAAAATGAAAGAAGCGATCTGATTGGTTGCTATGGGCAACTCAGCAACTTTTCCTCTATACAGTTTTTGATACCATGGTTTTTGGCATAGGGTCCCATCTTTTTACCCTGAAAAAAACCTACATCTAAAAACCTTTTTGTGAAGCAGTTGCCCATAGCAACCAATCAGATCTTTGCTTTCATTTTTGAAAAGGCCTCTGAAAAATGAAAGAAGCGATCTGATTGGTTGCTATGGGCAACTCGGCAACGTTTCCTCTGGACAGGTTTTTGATAAATCTCATGGGAATAGTGGTGCAGTTGCCCATAGCAACCAGATGACTACTTTCATTTTCAAAGAGGCCTGTGAAAAATGAAAGAAGCAATCTGATTGGTTGCTATGGGCAACTGCACCACTCTTCCCCGGCACAGGTTATGATAAATCTCCCCCTATATCTTCTCCTCGACATCTTTAGTCATGGCCTTCCAATAAATCATCATCCCCATCATCCTCAGTACCGGGCAGGGTTCCCACTTATGCAGCAAGGAGCAGAGTGAGATACAGTAACATTTCCTTGAGCAGAATCAATATCAACATTATTAATTTAGTAAGCACTCCGATCTTCTTGACGACGCAGCAAAAAAAATAAAAAAATCCTTAAATAAAGGATGAATAGTCGCCATGAATTATTAACACTGCGCAATCCCGGTGTCTTAACTAGGAAAATGGATTGTTTTCTTATGGCTTTATCTGGCAGTGAGTGCAATGTGATGGTTCTTTTCCTCTGCCTGGGTGTAAGCGTTAGAAGCCTAGGTCGGTGTTCCCCAACCAGGGTGCCTCCAGCGGAGGCAAAACTGTAACTCCTAGCATGCCCGGACAGCCTTTGGCACAGCTGGAGGCACACTGGTGGGCAAACATTGGCTTACACTGACCAGCACTGCCCTATAATGTTCTCCATTCTGTTAATTCCAAAGGAAAGCTATAGAGGTAGAGGGATCAGGATCTCCAGGCATGCTGGGAGTTGTAGTTTTGCAACAGCCTGAGGCACACTGGTTGGGAAACACTGGCCTATATATATATATATATATATATATATATATATATATATATATATATATATATAGACATCAAAGAACCAATAAAACCATCTTCTTCCCATCTAAATTGGTTTATCTGTGATGTAACAGTTAAATATAGAAGCAATGTGCCATACTTCTTATGACCACTAGGTGGTGTTGTGGCACATTTACAATGCATTTCTATTGTATATCTGTATCTCTTCAATGCAAACCACTACCCCCTAGAGCTGTATGACACACGATGTACATGTAAAGCATGGCCGCCACAGCACGCTGTGCTATCAGCATCAATGACCGACCAAACTGATGTCAGTCATATAACCTCTTAAAGGGGTACTCCACTGGAAAAAAATGTTTTAAATCAACTGGTGCCAGAAAGTTTAACAGATTTGTAAATTACTTTAATTTAAAAATCTTAACACTTCTATAACTTATCAGCTGCTGTATGCTCTACAGGAAGTTCTTTTCTTTTTTTAATTTCCTTTCTGTCTGACCACAGTGCTCTCTGCTGACACCTCTGTCCATTTTAGGAACCGTCCAAAGTAGGAGCGAATCCCCATAGCAAACCTATCCTGCTCCAGTTCCTAAAATGGACAGAGGTGTCAGCAGAGAGCACTGTGGTCAGACAGTAGTGTTGAGCGGCATAGGCCATATTGAAATTCGCGATATTTCGCGAATATATGGACGAATATTCGTCATATATTCGCATATTCGTAATATTTGCGTTTTTTCACATAGGCGAAAATTCGCATATGTGAAAATGTATGAACTTTATATATATGTTGCTAATCTCCGACAATTGTATTTGCATCATTCTCATTGGCCCACAAGCTAAAAGAAGGGAGGGATCATTATTCGCGAATATTCGCATATGCGAATATTCGCCCGGAGGTCTCACACAGTAGTATTAGAGCCTTCTTTACACCACACAAGCTGGAAGCAGAGAGGGATGATCACTGTGATGTGTACTGTGAAAAAAAAAAGTGAATATTCGTAATTTCGAATATATAGTGCTATATTCGCGAATATTCGTGAATTCGCGAATATGCGATATTCACGATTAAAATTTGAATTCTGAATATTCGCGAGCAACACTATCAGACAGAAATGAAATTCAAAAAGAAAAGAATGTCCTGTGGAGTATACAGCAGCTGATAAGTACTGGAAGGGTTAAGATTTTAAGGGTTAAAATAGAAGTCATTTACAAATCTGTTTAATTTTCTGGCACCAGTTGATTTAAAAAAAAAAAATAATAATGTTTTCCAGGGGAGTACCCCTTTAAGTGCCATGATCTACAGTGATCCCAGCATTTAAGACAGTGTTTCCCAACCTTAAGCTGTGGAAGAACTACAACTGCCAGCATGCCTGCCACTCAGCGATCTGCTTATAGAGTGGGCCTCAGGTAGGCTCTATTAATGGAGTACTGATCTAACTGATCAATGCTATGCAACAGCATAGCATTGATCAGTATAAGCAATCTAATTATTGCTTATAAAAGTCCCCTAAAGGGACTTAAAAAGTGAAAAAATAAAATAAAAATGTTTTTGAAAAATCAAATCACCCCTTTTCCCACTTTAAAAAAAAAAAAAAAAAAAATTTTATTACCTGTATTACTGTTTTCCAACCAGGGTGCCTCCAGCTTTTACAAAACTACAACTCCCAGCATGCCTGAACAGCCGATGGCTGTCCGGGCATGCTGGGAGTTGTAGTTTTGCAACAGCTGGGGGCACCCTGGCTGGGAAACACTGCAGTAGAGCATGCAAAGGATTTATTTGAGATTATGAAAGAGGGTTTTTTTTTTTTTAACTAAAATTTCGCCTCTATTAGCTATGCCTGGGTATTGCATCTCTGTCCAATTCACTTCCATTTCACTGAGCTGCAATACCAAACCCATCCTCAAGGGTGGCGCTCTTTCTGGATAAAAAAAAAAAACCCCGACATGCACCATCTCCATGTTGAACGGAATTCCGCTTAGAAATTCTGTAGTGTGAATGTAGCATTACCAGTTGAGGGGTGTGTCCTTGCTTTGATTGGACAGACAATGTAGGGACACGCCTCCCAACTGGTAACGCCCATTTCATGTAAGAATAACATAAATTTCATGTAAGAATTAAAGAGGAAGCACACAACACATAGATATAAGAAAAGATGTCCCAGAATTGCTATTTCAGGGGTAATACAAGTATTGGCTAATGAGATGCCATAAAATTTAGGCTGCCAACAGCCACCACTAGAGGGAGCCAATGAGGCTTACAGCATACTGATTTCTTATTGATCTTAATATAGTGTAGTATACATAGGATGCATTCAGCTTCCATTAGCGATGGCTGTGGGCCAAATCTGGTTAATGGATTTCCAATCCTCATAAGGATGCATTAAGAAATTGAGCAATCCAGAACTTGGATCTCTCTAAATTCAAACAAAAACAAAGGGCCACCACTCACTTAAAGGGGTACTCCGCCCCTAGACATCTTTTTCCTTATCGACGTGGGGGGGGGGGGGTCTGGCCACTGGGCCCCCCGCGATCTCCGAGTCGGCAACATTTATGTTCAGAATGCCGGATTAAGGTTGCATTCACATGGCCGTTTAGACCCGTCCCGTTCGTCTCCCGTCAAAAATAAAAACGGACTTTAGAAAAAAACGGACAATATAAGATGCAAACGGATGTTATTGTTTAGTTAATAAACTGAAAAATATATATTTTTTTGTTCTGAGCATGCTCAGAAGTAAAAACAGATCAAAAAATGTATTGAAAAAAACGGATGCAAACGGATGACATTAAAGGCTCATCCGTTTCCCATAGACTTCAATGTTAAATTTACTGTATCCGTTTTTTCTTCTGTTTTTTTTTTTTTTTTTTTTTTTTTTGACGGAAGAAAAAATACTGCATGTGCCGTTTTTTCTGCCGTCCAAAAAATGGAGATGAGCTCAGACGGGTACAAACGGATGTAAACGGATTGTAAAAAAAATCCCATTAACACGAATGGGATTTTTAAAGAAACTTTTTTATTCCGTTTACAGCCTGCAAGAACGGAACCGAAACGGGGATAAAAAACGGAGACAAACGGCCGTGTGAACGCACCTTAAGGCTTCGATGTTCATGACGTGACATCATGCCCCCTCCATTCACGGCCGTCACGCCCCCTCCCATAGACATTGTCACGATCACAACCTATCGGTCCAGCCAAGACGCTAGAGAGAGTGTGATGGTGTAAGGGTTAAGGCCGCCAGACCTCTGGGTATCCACTACCAGTCCCAGCAAGTCACCAAATTAACCCTTCGATAAACGTGTTTCCACTAGAGCTGCCTTCAGAAAGGTGAGCTCCTATATTTAGAGATCAAAGACCAGAGCTGATTAATTAAACATTTCATCTGATAAAAGGTATCACAGTGCTGACTATATAAAAATAAACAAATGACATACAGTTACAAAAATATGAAAGAGTTTAGCAAGGCAAGTTCAGAAAACAAAAGATGAAGTTCTTACAGCATGATGGTATAGCAGTCCATGAGAGTGAGTTCCAGCTGTTCTTAGGATGGTCTTGTCAGCTTGTTGCCCAGCATCGAACACCCTGAGTCTAGCATTGTTAAAATATTATATATCTGCCTTTTTGGAGGGACACTCCATTCCCCCCTCCCCTCTGATCCCACCAGGGGGGGGGGGGGGGGGGCATCTCTGTTCCTGGCCCTCTTATCTGGTTGATTATATGATGGGACCAGAGTGCCCTTACATCTTGCCGCTTCAAAAGAGCCTCTGACTTCAAAGGAGATACAAACAAACAGCCAGACCCCCAATAAAATGCAATACACAAACCCACAGTCTGAATGGCCTCTCACCCCCCAGGTCTTAGGTTATACACAGATACAATAAAAACACATGTATGTTTCCATAATCAGGCCTTGGGCCTGACAGACATGAATGGAGGGGGTGCGGCAGGACCCCCGCAATCAGACAGCAGCCGTGGTATGTATTTTGAACTTCAGCAGGAGCTGAGGTGTGTATTATGAGGTTCTGCGGCAGCTGAGGTGTGCATTATGATGTTCTGCAGCAACTGGGGTCTATATTATGAGATGCTAAAGCAGCTGAGGTGTGTTATACGATGCTCTGCAGCAGAAGGGATGTGTATTATCAAGGTGTGCTGCAACAAGGGTTTATATTATGATGTTCTGCAGCAGCTGAGCAGTGTATTATGATGTTCTACAGCAGATGGGTGTGTATTATCATGTTCTGTAGCAACTGTGGTGTATATTATGATTACTGCAGCAGATGAGGTGTGTCATGATGTTCTGAAGCAGCTGAGGTGTGTAAAAGGATGTTCTGAAGCAGCTGAGGTTTGTGTTATGATGTTTTGCAGCAGTTGAGGTGTGTATTATGATGTACTGAAGCAGCTGAGGTGTGTAACAGGATGTTCTGAAGCAGCCGAGGTGTGTATTATGATGTTTTTCAGCAGCAGAGGTGTGTATTATGAGGTTCTGAAGCAGCTGAGGTGTGTGTTATGATGTTTTGCAGCAGCTGAGGTGTGTATTATGAGGTTCTGAAGCAGCTGAGGTATGTGTTATTATGTTCTGAAGCAGCTGAGGTGTGTTATGATGTTTTGCAGCAGCTGAGGTGTGTATTATGAGGTTCTGAAGCAGCTGAGGTGTGTGTTATGAGGTTCTGAAGCAGCTGAGGTGTGTGTTATGATGTTCTGAAGCAGCTGAGGTGTGTGTTATGATGTTATGCAGCAGCTGAGGTGTGTATTATGAGGTTCTGAAGCAGCTGAGGTGTGTGTTATGAGGTTCTGAAACAGCTGAGGTGTGTTATGATGTTTTGCAGCAGCTGAGGTGTGTGTTATGAGGTTCTGAAGCAGCTGAGGTGTGTGTTACGAGGTTCTGAAGCAGCTGAGGTGTGTGTTATGAGGTTCTGAAGCAGCTGAGGTGTGTGTTATGATGTTCTGAAGCAGCTGAGGTGTGTGTTATGATGTTCTGAAGCAGCTGAGGTGTGTGTTATGATGTTTTGCGGCAGCTGAGGTGTGTATTATGAGGTTCTGAAGCAGCTGAGGTGTGTGTTATGATGTTCCGAAGCAGCTGAGGTGTGTTATGATGTTTTGCAGCAGCTGAGATGTGTGTAATGATGTTTTGCAGCAGCTGAGGTGTGTGTTATGATGTTTTGCGGCAGCTGAGGTGTGTATTATGAGGTTCTGAAGCAGCTGAGGTGTGTGTTATGATGTTCCGAAGCAGCTGAGGTGTGTTATGATGTTTTGCAGCAGCTGAGATGTGTGTTATGATGTTTTGCAGCAGCTGAGGTGTGTATTACGAGGTTCAGCATCAAATGAAGTGTAAACATCACAGAACAGTCTCTGTTTGGACCAACTATGTGCCTCAGCCTCAGCATCTATTTCGGAGTGCAGTGTCACATTAAGCCACACCTCTTTTATTGAAGCCACACCCTTTTAATTTTGTCACGCCCCTTATGGCTGGATTCTGCTGCATGTTCAATAAAAAATCTTATTTATTAGTTTATCTGGAAACATATTTTAATTGATCATTTAATTGTAAATATTATGAGCAGGTGACTGTATATATAAGAGACTAAAATATAACAATCTCCACCCAGATTAGATCAGCTGTTGGGGAGAATTTTCTTCTTGTGTCTTTCTGTCTTTGACTTTTTAGACACGCCTATCAACACCCCCCCCCCCCCAAAAAAAAATTCACAACAAAAAAAGTGCCTGAAAATAAATGCGCAAATTCATTAATCATCATATATTGCAGAACAATATCATAACTATTGTGCAGTAGGAAAGGGGTAACAAAGCTGCAAATGACACATTAACCCCCCCCCCAACCAACCAACATGACCGCACATAATAAATGTACTAATAATACTCATACTGCCATAATGGTATTTCTACTACTGCTATCAATGTTACTACCACTATTCAACTAGTACTATTTCTATTACTACTACTATCAATATTACTACTTATATTCTACTAGTTATACTCTTTTACTTCTACAACTGTTACTACTACTACAACCACTATTACTATTTTACTAGTACTACTTCTAGTTTTGCTGCTACTATTACTATTCTACTAATACAACTTCTATTACTACTACTACTACTATCATTATTGCTACTTTTACTATTTAACTAGTACTACTTCTATTACTACTACTACTACTACCATTATTGCTACTATTACTATTTAACTAGTACAACTTCTATTACTACTACTACTACTATCATTATTGCTACTTTTACTATTTAACTAGTACTACTTCTATTACTACTACTACTACTACCATTATTGCTACTATTACTATTTAACTAGTACAACTTCTATTACTACTACTATCATTATTGCTACTATTACTATTTAACTAGTACTACTTCTATTACTACTACTACTACTACTATCATTATTGCTACTATTACAATTTAACTAGTACAACTTCTATTACTACTACTACTACCATTATTGCTACTATTACTATTTAACTAGCACTACTTCTATTGCTACTACGTCCACAATTATGAGTACTACTATTACTATTCTACTAGTTATACTGCTTCTACTACTACGACCACTATAACTATTATATTAGTACTACTTCTGTTTCTACTTCTACTATTACTATTCTACTAGTACTAATTCTATTACTACTACTACCACCACTATCACTACTATTACTATTCAATAGTGTTGAGCAGCATAGGCCATATTCGAATTCGCCATATTTTGCGAATATATGGACGAATATTCATCATATATTTGCTAAATTTGCCTATTCGTAATATTCACGCTATATTTTCGCAAATGCGACAATATATGCAAAAAAAAAAACAAATGAAAATTTGCACATGCGAAAATTTGCATATGCGAAAATTTGCTTAAACGAAAATTCGCATATGCGAAAATTCGTACGCCAGCCTCACACAGTAGTATTAGAGCCTTCTTTAGACCACACAAGCTGGAAGCAGAGAGGGATGATCACTGTGATGTGTACTGTGAAAAAAAAAGAATATTCGTAATTGCGAATATATAGTGCTATATTTACGAAAATTCGCATTGCGAATATTCGCAAGCAACACTACTATTCAAGTAGTACTACTTCTGTTACTACTGCTTCCACCATTATCACTACTTCTACTACTACAACTGCTAGTGCTACTACTACTACAACTGCTAGTGCTACTACTACTACAACTGCTAGTGCTACTACTACTACAACTGCTAGTGCTACTACTACTACAACAACTGCTAGTGCTACTACTACCACTACAACTGCTAGTGCTACTACTACTACGACCACTAATACTATTACTACTTCTATCACTACTGCTATTCTATTAGCACTACTTTTATTTCTGCTTCTACTATTACAATTACAATACTACTAGTACTTCTTCTATTACTACTTTTATTACTATTCTATTAGTACTTCTTCTATTACTACTTTTATTACTATTCTATTAGTACTTCTTCTATTACTACTTTTATTACTATTCTATTAGTACTTCTTCTATTACTACTTTTATTACTATTCTATTAGTACTTCTTCTATTTCTACTATTACTACTAAAAATAATACAGTCCTATCCAAAATCCTACACTACAGCTAAGGCTGAGGTCCCCTATATAAGATGTATTAAGTGAAAGAAAAGGAATTAGAAGATGATCTGATACTTATCAAAGGCGATTCCCCCCTGACCTGCTGATAATATCTGCTTACACATCACAATCTGATCACTATACAGAGATGAGCAGCACTAAACAGGCGCCACTTATCTCCTCCTGCAGACATCTCTCCCAGATTTGCAGTTTGATCCTTTTCCAGTGACAACTACTGATTAGTATCTGAAGTGTGTATGGTATATAATGTACTGTGCCCCAGCTGCTGCAGAACCTTCTAATGCACAAGGTGGGTGCTGAAGAGCATCAAAATACACATCTCAGCTGCTGCAGAACATCTTCATATACATCTCAGCTAATCAACATTATAATTAACCTCTCAACTGCTGCAGAACCTCATAATATCCACCGCAGCTGCTGCAGAACCTCATAATATACACCTCAGCTGCTGCAAAACCTCATAATATACACTTCAGCTGCTGGAGAACATCATAATATACACCTATGCTGCTGTGGAACCTCATAATATACACCTCAGCTGCTGCAGAACATCTTCATATACATCTCAGCTAATCAACATTATAATTAACCTCTCAACTGCTGCAGAACCTCATAATATCCACCTCAGCTGCTGCAGAACCTCATAATATACACCTCAGCTGCTGCAGAACCTCATCATATACACTTCTGCTGCTGGAGGACATCATAATATACACCTACGCTGCTGCAGAACCTCATAATATACACATCAGCTGCTGCAGAACCTCATAATATATACCTCCGCTGCTGCAGAACCTCATAATATACACTTTAGCTGCTGGAGAACATCATAATATACACCTCCGCTGCTGCAGAACCTCATAATGCACACCTCAGCTGCTGCACAACTCAACTCAAGAAGACATCATAAAACCCTTCAGTTGTTGCAGAAAATCGTAATACACACCTCAGCTGCTGCATAACATCATAATACATGCCAGCTGATGCAGCACATCCTTACACACACCTCAGCTATTGAACATCATACTAGACATCTCAGCTGCTGCAGAACATCATTATATACACACCTCAGCTATTGGATATCATAATAGACATAATAGACAACGATTCTATTCCTCTTATCAATCCAAGGTGGATCTCCTCTGCTGCAGAACGTCACAATACAGACCTAGCTGCTTCAGAATATCATAATTCGCACCTGAACTGCTGTAGAACATCACCATACAGACCAGCTGATTCAGAACATCATTATGCACACCTCAGCTATTGAACATCACAATAGACATCTCCACTGCTGCAGAACCTCATAATACATACCTCAGCTGCTTCAGAATATCACAATGCACACCTCAGCTTCTGCAGAACACCATAATACACTCAACTGCTGCAGAACATCATAGCACAGCCTTCAGCTGCTGCAGAACACCATAATACACTCAGCTGCTGCAGAACATCAATGCACACCTCAGCTGCAGTAGAACATCATAACACACACTTCAGCTGCTGCATAGGAATTTGCTTCTTGTTCCTTAGAAAGTTCTGCAGCAGCTAAACTTTACATTTGTAGCAGGAAAAGGACCATATAATGCTATAGTTACATACATACCTAATATCCAGTTCTATCATAGTTCTTCATAGTGTAGACCTCCAGATGTTGTAAAACTACAACTCCCAGCATGCCCGGACAGCCGTTGGCTGTCCGGGCATGCTGGGAGTTGTGGTTTTGCAATAGATGACTGATAACTTACACATATATATTTATATATATATATATATATATATATATATAAATAAAATAAATATATAAATATATTTAAATATATATATATAAATATATGTAAAAATATATGCATATATTTAAACATATATATATATATATATATATATATATATTTAAATATAATATTTAAAAAAATATATATATATACATAAATATATATAAATATATTTAAATATATAGATATAAATATATGTAAAAATATATACATATATTTGAACATATATATATATATTTATATATATATTTAAATATAATATTTAAAAATACATATATCTATATACATATATATATATATATATATATAAAAATAAATATATGTAAAAATATATACATATATTTAAACATATATATTTATATATATATTTAAATATAATATTTTATATATATATATATATATATATATATATGTTTAAATATATGTATATATGTTTACATATATTTATATATATATATATATTTTAAAATATTATATTTAAATATATACAAATATAGGCATGTAAAGGCATGTGCTGTTATATAATTTGATATCATATATATATATATATATATATATATATATATATATTCACTTATTTATTTCTCTCTCTCTCTCTCTCTCTCTATATATATATATATATATTTAAATATAATATAAAAAAACAAATATATATATAAATAAATGAATGAAAAAAAAAATATATATATATACATATATATGATATGATATTATATAACAGCACATGCCTTCTGCAGCAGAGGGTCATGTGACCAATGAAGAGCCTTTTATTCAAAGTTGCCAGGTCGTCCAGCTATAAAACACACACACACCCCCGTGTGCTCCCGTCCCAGCGCCAGTGTATATACCCCTCGGGCTGCAGCCGTATACATGCATTATTAGAGGACACCCTGCTATGGTTATGATGGCACCTACCAGGCGAGCCCCTTGGTACGTTGGACGCTGAGCTGCTCTATAGCGATGCAGTGTGCTGTGTCAGGATCTCGGATGGGATTTGGTTACAGGCTGTTGGGATATTTAGGGGGTGGAGTTCTACACTATGCAGTTAAATGCAGCATTTGGGTCCTATAGAAGGAGATAGCTATTTATGACATTTTTTTTTTCATCCTTAGGGTGAAGACGTTCTCCTTCCGAAAAAATTTGTCCCTGGATAAAGCTTGGACAGCTGCAGCGATGGAAAGACACGAAAATGGGGGGAGGGATATTGAGTGTCCACAATGTGTGTGTTTCTATAGTGTACCGTTACTTGTTAATAAACTTCTATGTGCCCATTGTGTTGTTCTTCGTATAAGTTCAATGCTAAAAAAAAAAAAAAAATAGAAATTGTTTTTTAATGTGACATTTTTTTATGTTGTACATCTTGGCAAAACATTAACCTTTCTAATATACTTTATAAAAAAAATAAATGTATCTCCTTTTTATAAAAAAAAGACCACTAGGGGTCCCCATACTATTCAGAACATAATCATGTCCGGCTGCAGCATTATCTTTGTCCCAGCTGAAGTACAGGCAGGAAGAAAGTGCGGTAAGTGAGGGTGGACTAGCACTACTCTGTGCTCACTCCTGTCCTATCAGACTGCAGCATGAAAACAAAAAGGGGGGCGTTACAGAGCAGCATGCAGTGATTGGATGAAGAGACCCAGCACAGCAGACTCAGGGAGGAAGTGAATGTATGGTGAGGGAGGGTGAGATTAGCACTCCTCTGTGCTCACTCCTGTTCTGTCTATCAGACTGCAGCATGAAAACAGAGAGGAGGGGGTTACAGAGTAGTCTGCAGTGATTGGGTGAAGAGGCCCAACACAGCACAGCAGACTCAGGGAGGAAGTGAATGCATTGTGAGTGAGGGCGGGGCTCTGTGCTTGCCTCAGACACACCCCTTCCTGAGCAGTGGCTGTCAGATTAAGGGAGCAGCAGAACAGATTATTTATTTCTGTGATATGACAGGTACGCTAGGGGTACTCCAACTGTTCTGAATGCTGGAGCCGGCGCCGGGAGCTCATGACGTCATATCCCTGCCCCCTCATGATGTCACGCCCCGCCCCCTCAATGCAAGTCTATGGGAGGGGGCGTGACAGCCATCACACCCCCTCCCATAGTCTTGCATATAGGGGGACGGGGTGTGATGTCATGAGGAGGCGGGGCTATGATGTCACGAGCTCTCGGCGCCGGCTCCAGTGCTCAGAACAGTTTGTTCCAAATGTTGAGCAGCAGAGTACCCCTTTAAGAGCCATTTTTGGGAGGTTTCTGTTCTTTTCTTTTTGGAACAGAGTGCTCTCTGCTGACATCTCGTCCATTTTAGGAACTGTCCAGAGCAGCATATGTTTGCTATGGGGATTTTCTCCTATTCTGGACAGTTCTTAAAATGGACAGAGATGTCAGCAGAGAGCACTGTGAAAGTGGTGTCAGCAGAGAGCTCTGTGTTCCAAAAAGAAAAGAATTTCCTCTGTAGTATTTAGCAGCTAATAATTTTTGGAAGGATTAAGATTTTTTAATAGAAGTAATTTACAAATCTGGAGCCTGTTGATCTAAAAAAAATATGTTTTTTTTCCTGGAATACCCCTTTAAAACCGGTACTGACGTCGACAGGAGACATGATCTGAAGAAGTGGGAGTATCCCATGAAACGGCTGTCATCATTACCGGGAGCGTCCCGGCGTCCGCGCCCGCTGCATCTTCGCCTTTCACTGCACGCTGCCACTTTTGGATTCATATGCAATAAAGAAAATACATCCACAGTAACCTGAGGTGGTGAGTGCTATCCTTTCTTCTACCTGTATGTATTGGATTTGCATCATGTGCATTCATGGATTTAGCACCCCACTAGCTCCTTCATAGGGATTTACCACTGTCTAAGAGATTCGGGTTACAGTGTCGGATTACCGGACTTTCTCTACTATAAGACATATATATATATATATATATATATATATATATATATATATATATATATATTTATATGGCCCCCACAGTACTTATAAATATAAATGCCCCCGCTGCACTATGTGTGAAAAATATTGAATTAGCGCATTAGGCCAGCCGGGGACCCCAGCGCAACGCCACCGGCCTCTCCCCGCATGCCGCCCAACCCCTAAAAAACAAAATATCTAATTCTGTAATTATCTGAGGATTGAACCCAGAACCTTATGGGATCCGCTTCACAAAAGACAATTCACTTGTTCTGAGCCACTGCTTCTAAGTTTTACAGTATTTTTGGCTAACTGATCCCATAAGGTTTGGGGTTCAACCCCCCCCCCCAGACAGGGACAGATGATTATAGAATTTCTCACCGTGCCTGAACAGGTGGGAAATGTAGGAGATCTGTGAGGTCATTTCTCAGTAATGTCCCCAAGCGCCAAATTCATCAAGGGGCGTGTAACTTTTCATGAATTTGGCGCAGGGAGTTAAAAAACAAGGCGACTTTTCATGACTAAAATAGTAAAAAAAAAAGTAGACAATTATTGATGAATTCCCCTCTTTGTCTCTAGTAAGTAAGACAAGTATATGGAAGTAGGGGCTCACCCTGTGCTGTGTGCAGGAGAGAATGGGAGAGAGTCTGAGAAAGCCTGGGCTGTGTAAAGTCTGAGCCCGTCTGCCTGCTGAAGATGATCTACAGCATCACCTACAGGTAAATCAATGCCTCCCACTCATTTATCACTACCCATAAAGCTCTGATCAGGAAATTCCACCATGTGAATAGACCCTTAAGTCTGTGACCTCCCAAAAATGCAATACCAAAGGATGGGAGTATGCACATAAACATGCCCAATGATAAGGCAAAAAAATGAATATATGTCTATTAAAAATATTGTGGTTTTGACCTCATATTTGGCAGTTATAATTTCAGCCACTAGATGTCCCCATACAGGATTATTTGATATTCTGTTTCTGGCTGAGTCATCTAGGTTCTCACTGCTGGTCAGCTGGGAGACACAGAGTCAGGAATTGAAAGCTGAAACTTCTTGCTTAGGGACACGCCCCCTACTAGAGAGAGGAATGTAGGGGAAGTGAGCAGCACAAGGGGGCTGTAGGTGATGATAAGGAGAAGGCTTCTGGAAAGTGATCTGTACAACATAAGACCATGTTCACACAGCAGAATGTAGGCATTCTGCAGACTGCGGGCACCAACATGATATGGTGGCGCTAGGACCATTCGGAAATGCGCCGCCTCATAGAGGGCAATGCATTTCCCTGCGGACTCTGCAGAACCATTGAACAAGTTCAATGTTTTTGCGGATGCCAGAATCAGGATTTCAGTGCCAGAAATCAGGCGCGAAAATTCTGCCGTCTGCACAGTGCAGCTGAATCCCATTGAAAACAATGGACTCTGCTGCTGCAAAATTTCCGTGTGGAATTCTTCTGCAGAATTCCACACGGAAATTCTGTCATGCGAAAGTGGCCTTACAGCGAACAGTGACAGCAGTAGATAGAGAAGATGACAGGTGAAGCTCACATATCACCCTCCCCCTCCTTGTGGAGTGATCTCTTTAAAGGTCACAGAGCACACCCAGACACTTTTCCTATTCATGTCAATGGGACAGGTCCTATCTATTGTTGCCTATGTCCATGGAGCTTGCTGTAAAGCATACCTACAATGCAGTTAACCCAAGAGGCTTTTGGCTAGGCCACCACACAGTTGGGCTTTCTTTACCATCAACAGCCCGGCGACGCGATCACCTGGTGCCAAGTTGTACAACAGCTGGAGGCACACTGGTTGAGAAACACTGTACAAACTGCGGGATAGGAGATATACAGCATGTTAGATTGCTGGGACTCCCTCCCAATACCGATGTGTTGGGTGATAGCAAAAAAAACCTTGGGGTCAACATTTCTAGCGTGAGTTTAATATGTACCTGCCAGACAGTAATGGACATGGTTAGGAAGGATATGCGCTTGTTTTCGGGCTAAATGGCTATGTTGTAAGATTACCATAACGCTGTGGCTGGCTTTTTGTGAACTGGGTGTTTCCTGTTGGAGTTTGTTCTTTCAAACTACAAGTCCCATAGTTCCTTGTTTGTAAGTGTGAGGTCATTTTTTTTCTCCCACACATCAGACACCCCACCCATCAAATCACACCTGTGCTGCCTTCAATGCAATAGACCAGTATTTTCTGACCAGGGTGTTGCAAATTGCAGAATGATCTCCCACCCAGCGGTTCGCTCCACCCATTGAAGCAGGACAGGCTCCCTCTGAACACCTGACTAGTGATGTTATGTCTCACGCTGCACTGCAACCTGGGAAAACCTGAGACGACACTCATTTTGTATGCTGTTATCAATGTAGGGACAAAAATAAAAGTGGGGAAAAAATCACAGAAGAATTGCAAGACCACAATGAAACACAGGTACAGACACAGGCCATCAACCTGCCATCCTGGAAACTCCTTTACTTATGTCTCTTCCCTACAGGCTCAATGCACATACATTATGGCTAAGGCTATGTTCTCACTTCTGTCTGATGAAAACCAATCCAAGTTTTGGCACCAAATTTGCAGATTTCATCTCATTGCAGCCCTTTTATTGGACACAGGGAGGCCGAAATGCAATGTCTACCATTAAATAATTGTAATTAAAAGGGTTATACAAGATGAGAAAAACATAGTTGATTATTTTATTTCCACAAAACAGCGCCACACTTGTCCTCAGATTGTATATTAACTTCAAAAGGAACTTAGCTGCAATACCACATACAACCTGAGGCCAAGCGTGGCGCTGTTTCTGGAAGAAAGCAAGCAGTACCACACTTGTCCTCAGGTTAAATACGGTATTACAACACAACTCTATTAACTTTAAAAGGAAATGAGCTGCAATTCCACATACAACCTGTGGCCAAGAGTGGTGCTGTTTCTGGAAGAAAGCAAGCAGTGCCACACTTATCTTCAGGTTGTATATGGTATTACAACGCAGCTCGATTATCTTCAAAATTAACTGAGCTGCAATACCCCATACAACCTGAGGCCAAAAGTGGCACTGTTTCTGGAAGAAAGCAAGCAGTGTCACACTTGTCCTCAGGTTGTGGTATTACAACACAGCTCCATTAACTTCAAAAGGAAATAAGCTGCAACATATTAGTCAATCACTTTATGTACCAAAAAAGACTCTTTACCCCAGAAAAACATCTCTAAAGTTTAAGCCACTAGATGTGTGTCTTTTTTCTTTTATTTATTTTTTATTTTTTTGCAATCTGCTGTCGACTGCTTGTTGTCAGGGGATTTTTGTCTCTAGTAACAGAGAGACCAAAGTCTGGGCTGTGTACCTGCAAGCTTAGTCAGTGTGACTGATGAAAATTATACAAAAAGGTGAATCAAGGCTTCCCTTTCCTCTCTGACTGCCCATATTTAGATCAGGGCCTCTGTCCCTTGTGTATATACCAGTGTATCTTCAGCTGTATGTCCACAGTGCTGTAGTGTAACTTGCCCTTTCTTCTCCGTTTGCATTTTAGCAGCAGCAGATAGTGTAACCCCTACATTGTTGCTGCTGTTTTGAGAATTTCTGCTCCTTGTAACCCAACACATGAGTAACCCTTTCTCCCTCCACATGCCATCTATAGTACTTTACTGTGTAAATCATCCCCAGCACAGAGTTAGCTTGTTAAGTGCAATTTCCCCAGTACTATGTCATTGCATAGAAGTAAGGACTGACTGTTTTGCTGTGCTGTGATTGGTTAGGTGACTAAGAGAGTAAATACCTGTGTGTGTATACTACTAGCAATCAGCTCAGCTCTGGTCCAATCCCCGGGAATGGAGAGAATGAAAGAAGCACTCCAAAAAAATAAAAAAAATAAACAAAATAACACTTGGCTATAGAATGCAGCCTAAGCTATTACAAAAGAATTGTGTGGAGGCTGTTGTATATTTGTATATGCCTACCTTAGTTTATGCACCACCATATGGACTGTCGACCGTCTTAATCCTAAACAATTAGGATTATGAACCACCCCCACTGCCCATTGACAACAGTATCTAGAAGATCTAAAGCTGTCTGGGAGTTGCAGTTTTGAAATTTCTAGAGGCAATCTGGTTGGGAAACACTGGTCTAGACCTTCTGATCCCAGCTGGCAGGTGACAGCCATAATACACAGCCAGCACCTAAGCAGGATCAGCCTCATACACCTACATGACAACTCTTTATTAGTACCACTAGGGGGAGCTTGCTGTACAATGCACACGCCAGGGGTGCCGTGGCAGTCCAGTAGGCAGAATGGCGACTCTACACGCTTGAACAACTGTGGCTTAGCAACTAAGCTTTGGCCTCCTCTAGGCCATGACACTGCCTGTGGCCACTAGAAGGCAGTATTGTCTCTTCCTCAGGCATCTGCACAATGAGTGATGTCATCATTAGCTGCCTGCAGCCTAGAATCAGGAGGAGAAGACGGCAGTGACTGCAGGGGAGCCTAGAAGTGGAGTATTTGTTATTATTGTTATTTATTTTTCCTTGGGTCTTACCTACATGGGAGGCAAACTATCTTCAGGGGGCAACCTACCTACAAGAGGGGCAAACTACCTACAGTGGAAACACTACCTGCAAGATAGGCAAATTACCTACAAGAAGTCCTACCTAAAAAGGGCAAACCACATACTGGAGGAAACTACATGTTGGGGAACCTACCTACAAGAGACTTCAACATACTGGGAAAAACTACCTACTGGGGGTTCCATGTTACTAAGGGAAAAAAACATACTTGTTCAGCATACAAGGGAACACCTAGCTACCTACTTCTCCCCAACCAACCTAGCCCTCCCCACCAACCCACTTATCTACCCACTTTACTGTACATTACATCAAATGACGGAATTGCTACTGTTTGAGACAGTACAGGTGGGGGGAAAGGAATGGAGGGTGCTGGAAAAGTTTGTAGACTAAGATATTTCTCTGGCAGATTCTGCAGAGATAAGTTATGGCTCGAAGAAATTGTCATGGTGGTCTTGGCTTGATGGAGAAGACAAAGGAAAGCTGTAAGCAAAAAATTGAGTTCTGACTGATATAAAGAGAGATGACAAAATATTTGGCATTAAAATCCGGAAATAGAAAATTTCGAACTTGTAAGCCCTGTAAACTATAGATGCCCCACTGATTTGCATGCATGGACTCCTATCTATCATACATACTATGACTCTCGTCTCCCCAGAGATGGCGGATCCTCCACGGCTTTGTCATCATTTCATCTGTGGTTATGTTGTTGTTCATCAGACAAGGGAACAGCAGGTGTCTAATTTCATGATTATCCGCTGATGCCTCAATGTTTTCTGTATTTCTGAAAATATCTGCAAATATGAGCGCATCTCCGCGACCATCCTGGCTAATTCGCGGGGATGTACTATAATTAACTGATTTACACATGTGATGGAAATAATACGAGGTATAGAAGAACATTGGCATTTATGTTCAGTCTTCTCTAGTCACATCCAAAGCAACATTCAAGTCAGTAAATAGAGTTAGTGTACAGACTGGTGTTATTTTAGCTTTACCTCCCATGACCCATTGGATAATACCACCCTCCATTAATTTGCTGACAATGCAGTTCTCTAGAGAGAGAAGGTCTGCGCAATTTTCTTTTCCAATAGAGAAAGGAATTGGACCGACCAGTACGGGGCCTCCTTTCTCCAAGAGCATCATTGCAGCCGTATGGTCCCCACTTTGTTATGTATGCCCTTGGACATAGTCAGTGTTTTGGATTCCTGACTTGTGTCCCCCCCCCCAGACTTTTTACTGCTCCTGTTTATTGTTTTGACCACGACGCCCCTGCACTTTAGTTAGTGTGTGGACTGTCGCCCAGTTGTAGACCCACCATTTTAGGGTGGCTATGCAAGTAGGAAGGGAAAGAGGTTCAGGGTCAGCTTAGGGCTCACTCTTCCCTGTCCTACATGACACATATCCATGACAGCAGTTCCCTGGAGAGAAGAGTTCTTCACAGTTTCTTACCAATAGAAAAAGGAATGGGACCGACCAATAGGAGGCCTTTTCTCTCCAAGGGCCTAAAATCAGCCGCATGGTCTGCCACTATGGTGCGTACAGCCTTGGAAATAACCAAACATTGTATTGATTTCTGGTTTACGAAGTAGACAGAATTAATGTCTATATCATCAGAGTACACACACTCTTCCTTTCTCTACTGAGATGACCACACAAGCATGAACACCAAACCACTAGAAGAGAAGTCATTGGTTGGCTTGTTCTGCACATATTTGTTGTCCAATGAGCGGACTCCCATCAATGAGATGTTTGTGATCATTCCGATTGGGAGAGTCTATGAGGTCCTTGGTTAATCTGAATTTTACACAGTCTTAGAGAGCAAGAGGTCAGCACTGACCCTAATCTAACCTAAGGGATCGTTTTATAGCAACTCGGGTTTCAACATTTGCTATTCAGACGTGGATCAACCACGTGGATCCCAGTGGTGCTCTTATCCCGGAAAATGCAGCACTTTTCAACAGCAATAAGAAAAAGATAAATGGGAAGCACTAACTGTTCTGTAGACCAATTCATGGATATTTCTTTTATTTCTGTTGCATAAACAATTCACAAACGGTGGTCTCTGGACACTTCTTCTGATGTGAAACGGCTGTAACTACACCTGTAGCTGCATGTCCAGCATCCACTGCTTGTGAATTGTTATGCAGTCAGAAGAAGCATCCAGAGTGAAGGGAAATGGCTGTAACTACACCTGTAGCTGGGGTGCGATGTGAGAAGTAAGGGGGGCATATGTTATGGCCCCAGGGGTAGATGGTATTAATCCAGGGGTCCTCAAACTTGTTAAACGGGGGGCCAGTTCACGGTCCCTCAGACCGTTGGAGGGCCGGACTATAGATAACAAAACAGGAACAAATTCCTATGAACACTTATATGTCTTATGACCGGGAAGAAGAGGACGGCACACAGCAGGTGGCGGTGAAACGATAATCCTTTATTCGGAGCAAAGTGTCACAACGTGCAGGTTAAAAGCCCGTCAGCCAGCAGGAGGTTATAGCCATTTCACGCCTGTAAGGCGTTTCTTCAGACCACCAGATATATCTTATTAGTGGACTACCACTTTAAGTAAGCAGCACAGTTCCCCCCCACATTAGGTTGGCAGTATAGATCCCCCACATTAGGTTGTAGTTCCCACACATTAGGGTTGGCAGTACAGTTCCCCCACATTAGGGTGTGCAGTACAATTCCCCCACATTAGGTGCAGTACAATTCCCCCACATTAGGTGCAGTACAGTTCCCCCATAGTAGGTGCAGTACAGTTCCCCCACATTAGGTGCAGTACAGTTCCCCCACATTAGGTGCGGTACAGTTCCCCCACATTAGGTGCAGTACAGTTCCCCCACATTAGATGCAGTACAGTTCCCCCACATTAGGTGCAGTACAGTTCCCCCACATTAGGTGAAGTACAGTTCCCCCACATTAGGTGCAGTACAGTTCCCCCACATTAAGTGCAGTACAGTTCCCCCACATTAGGTGCGGTACAGTTCCCCCACATTAGGTGCAGAACAGTTCCCCCACATTAGATGCAGTACAGTTCCCCCACATTAGGTGCAGTACAGTTCCCCCACATTAGGTGCAGCACAGTTCCCCCACATTAGGTGCAGTATAATGTTCCCCCACATTAGGTGCAGTATAATGTTCCCCCACATTAGGTGCAGTATAATGTTCCCCCACATTAGGTGCAGTATAATGTTCCCCCACATTAGGTGCAGTATAATGTTTCCCCACATTAGGTGCAGTATAATGTTTCCCCACATTAGGTGCAGTATAATGTTCCCCCCACATTAGGTGCAGTATAATGTTCCCCCAAATTAGGAGCAGCATAATGTTCCCCCACATTAGGTGCAGCATGTTCCCCCACATTAGGTGCAGTATAGCTCCCCATATTAGGTGCAGCATGTTCCCCCACATTAGGTGCAGTATAGGTCCCCCAAATTAGGTGCAGTATAGCTCCCCACATTAGGTGCAGTATAGTTCCCCACATTAGGTGCAGTACAGTTCCCCACATTAGGTGCAGTATAGTTCCCCACATTAGGTGAAGTATAGTTCCCCACATTAGGTGCAGTATACTTCCCCACATAAGGTGCAGTATGTTCCCCCACAGACATACAGCCTCCAGCCATACAGTGTATGGCTGGAGGCTGTATGCCTGTGTTCTGCCCCACTTCAATGCTCCGACCACCGCTCCTCCGGTCCGGACATAGCAGTAAGTCCCGGGACCGAAGGAGCGGTGGTCGGAGCACTGAAGCTGACGTGCCGCTGGTAACACTTACCTAGCTGGCCAGCGCACGTCCTCAACGCTGCCCCGCTCCTCCGCGCTCTGTTGCTATGGGCACACGCACGACGTCAGTGACGTCCCTGCGTGCGCCACCTTTCCGGCGGCCCCTGCATTTTTAAAGTAAACGCGGGGTCTCCGAGAACGGCCCAGGCAGCGGCGGGCCAGATAAATGTCCTCAGCGGGCCACATGTGGCCCACGGGCCATAGTTTGAGGACCCCTGTATTAACCTCTTCTTGTCATGACGCCAGGGTGTGGTTTAGCCTTATAACCACTGGAAGGTAGTACCGCTAATCCAAGGTTAGGCAGGCTCAATAAAGAGTCCAAGGTCAGGTTAAGGGTAACGGTAGCTTTACTGAGGTAAGACAGATGGTAAAGTCTATACAGTTCAGCCAATATCCCAGAGAGGTGGCCAGTGACACAGGGAGACCTGGCAGGCTTGCTGGGACTTGCAGTGACTTGACAGACTATACTGCAGGCCATGGTGACTATAGATGACTTGAGATGGTGACAGACAATTGAGATGACTTGACTTACTCAGGACCGACTGGTGGCTGCAGTAATTTAGACTTGAGGCCTTCAATGGCCGGACACAAGCACTGGAACACTTGACTGGACTTCACCTCGGCAGGAAAGAGCATGGAAAAAAGATAAATTACAGCCCCTCCCCATATTATATAGGGGGGCTGTGCAAGGAGCCCATAGGTCACTTGGGAGGTCATCTGGTCACTGGGGTTCTCTGGGTAACAATACAATCATGTGGTACAAAGACTTAAAGGTATATTACACTTATAAAACATAACTACACATAACCTGTAAATACTATAGGGTTTGCTGCAGGAGAGCCCCAAGGACAAGCAGGAATTCTGCCTAACAGCCCAGAGGTACAGTATGGCAACAACCCGTACTGGGACTTTACAAACCCCCTTACTTAGTCGCCCTCGACGCCAGTCCTGGAGGACGGAAGAGTGAAGTGGCCACGGGGCTGCATGCAGTCCTGGGTCATTGCACTTAACGTCCATACCCAGGCTGTGCTTGAAGAGAATGGATGATGATTAAGAGTCTCTGTACAAATGTCCATACATGCTCTGACAACTGATAAACTTCCAGGACTATCGGAGAATAAGGACCATATATCACCAACAACATATTTATGACTATGTTATAAACATGATTTATGAGACTATGAGTATGCATATGTGACAACTAAACATATGACTACAACTGAATATTTACTTTAGAGACGGAATGATTGAGGATTGGGTTGCCTGAGGCTTTCTGCCCAATGCCTTGGCTACTGGGGTCCCTTGGCATGACACACTTCTCCCCAGAACACTAGATATATAGATTCTAGACAACAATTGACACTTGTTACCTCTGCTAGTTACGTGCGTTGCGGGTACAGGAATACCTTCTGGCTAGCAAAGTATCCTGAGCACGTGGACACAAGAAAATCACATTAGACATTTGACAATTTAAAGACATTTATATGGACTGGTGTGTGGTAATGTTACAGTACTAATGACATGATTGATACGTGTACATGACTATCTGTACTTAAGGTCTATTTGTGGTACTAACTTTAATTAGTATTTTGACCGTATGTTATGCTGGCGGTGATGTAGTGTCTTGTCTCTCCTGAATAGATCAGGATACCTCCTAGAGAAATTGTCAGACACCAAAAAAACACTGTACACTTTGAATGTCGTGTACAACAAATTATATACACTTTGTTATACTATAACAATTATAGTACATGAGCACAAATTCACTTGTTCAAACCAGTGAGCAAAAATATATTACTCTGACAATATGTACTCAGGTGTCCATGTATCGATCAATAGTCCAGATACACTACAAAGTTCACTTTTAGAGTATATCGGCTAGGAGCCGGGCACAACACTTATTTATCAAGTATGGTAGTGCTATCGGTCTATAGTGCACTGGCTCGTCAAGCCATTTCCCTTGCTTGGGTAGTGTAACCATCAGGGCTTCCAGCATTTCACGTGGAAATGTGCCATGCCTCAGTACCTCATTGTACGGCCTTGTTAAGTATGGGCTTAGAAGTGATTTATGTATTTTGTAATCCCGGAGATTTGTTTTGTTTTAGCTCCGCTATAGCTTTACTCAGGACCGACTGGTGGCTTAAGTAATTCAGACTTGAGGCCTCCAATGGCTGGACACCGGCACTGGAACACTTGCCTGCACTGGACCTCAGCAGGAACTAACAATGAGCTAAGAGAGAGATTGCAGCCCCTCCCCTTGTTATATAGAGGGGCTGTGCAAGGAGCCCATAGGTCACTTGGGAGGTCACCTGGTCACTGGGGTTCTTTGGGTAACAATACAATCATGTGGTATGGATTTAAAGGCACATTACACTTATAAAACATAACTACATATAACCTGTAAATACTATGGGGTTTGCTGCAGGAGAGCCCCAAGGACATGCAGGGACTCTGCCTGACAGGGCAGAAGTACAGTACGGCAACATCCCATACTGGGACATTACATATTATTTGCTTTTATGCCACTGTACTTTAGTGCAGGGAGGGACCGGCTCCAAGTTGTCGATACACCGCTTAGGGTGTATGGGCAAGTAGGCAGGGAGAGTGTTACTAGGGACAGCTTAGGGCTCACTTTCCCTGTCCATCAGTCGGTCATGACAGCCTCCCATTTATCTTCTTCTTGCTGTTAATTTGGCTTTTGCTTCAATGTTTTTCTTATGCTTGTTTTTTTTTTTTTAGTTTAATTAGTTTCTTGACTTCTTATTTTTCTTATTAAGACTTCAAGGTTAAAAATAAAAATATGAAGACTTGTTAGATATTTGCCAGCCTCTCATCTATTTCCTAAGATCTAAAAATCAGCTGAAAAGTCTGACACCCAAATGCCTCAGTGCATGCTAAAGAGCTTTTACTGCTGAGCATGGTAAACCTAATGCACCTGTCCTGTTCGCTAAGGAACTCACATGGGATAATTAAGATGCCTGCGTAAGACAGTATGTTTCCGGCTATATAATGCATGCATTTTAAAATCTGTTCCTGGCTTTCCTGCTAAATATTTTAACCCTGTGCTTATCGTATACAATAACATTCCCTTATGGCCTTTAAACCTTTTATTGTTCGCCGGTCAGGGTCGTTGGGTTAAGGTAGTGGCCTACAGTGCATCACATAGACAACTGTGTAGACCACTGTGATGGTGTTGGGTACATGCCATCTTAAGCTGGCAATACATATTAAACATATTAATGTTTCCCAAGCTTTTATGAATTCAGAATGTCCAGGAAGGAGTAAGCTGCTCCCTGACTCTTCTAGCTATATAAAAAAATCAGGCCTGAACCTATTCTCCCACAACATCTGCTATGGGAGAGTGTCAGGAGGCCCTTGTACACATTGGGTGGTTTGCTGGTTCTTCTGACATTGGTGGGTTTGGCCAACAAATCTTTAAAAAAAAAAAGCACTCCGGGAATTATAATTTTATTACTTTTTTTGCTTATATAGTGCAGCATAGGCTATAATTAGAGAATAATGTAGAGGCCTTGTGCTTACCTGTTTTAGCTGATGTGGCAGGCATTTGTTTTCAGCCGAACTGATTCAGTGCAGTATACAGATAGACCTGGAATGGGATGTGTATAACTAATTAATATCCTGATCCCATAGAGCAGTGTTTCCCAACCAGTGTGCCTCCAGCTGTTGCAAAACTGCAACTCCCAACATGCCCGGACAGCCTTTGGCTGTCCGGGCATGCTGGGAGTTGTAGTTTTGCAACAGTTGGAGGCACACTGGTTGGGAAACACTGCCATAGCGATAGTAGCATCATTATACAGATAGAGGTAGAGGGGAGGTGTATAACTACTAAGTATCCTGATTCCATAGAGATAGCAGCAGTAGTATAAAGATAGAGCTGGAGGGGAGATATATAAATACCATATAGCCTGATCCCTTAGAGATAGCAGCAGTATACAGATTCACTTAGAATGGAAGGTGTATAACTACTATATATCCCGATCCCATAGAGATAGTAGCTGCAGTATACAGATAGAGCTGGAGTCGAGGTATATAACTGCTATATATCCTGATGACATAGAGATAGCAGCAGTATACAGATAGAGCTGAGTGGGGAGGTGTATAAATGCTATATATACTGATCCTATAAAGATGGCAGCAGTATACAAATAGAGCTAAAGGAGAGATTTATAACTACTATGGCCTTCATTTACTATTGCAAACCTGACATGTTTTGTTGGGTTGTGTGCCAGATTCTGGAGCATTGCTTCAGAAATTCTGTCTGCTCCAGAATTGAAAAAACCCGACTAACTCGAGAAAAGCCTAAAAATGGGCGTGGCCATCTGGAAACGGGGGCATGGTCACCAAAAAGGGGCGTGTTCCCAACATTTTCACAAAAACCCAACATATTTACTAAGGTTTCCACAGAAAATGTGGTGGATTTCAGCTGAGAAAAACCCCACAGATCAGAGCGTGTGTAAAAAAAAGCAAAATGTAGGAAAAAGTGGAAAATGTAGGGAAATCTCAGTAAATACTGTGAAAAAAATTGTAGGGAATTAAAACTCACAAAGAAACCTACACAACACTCTTAGTAAATCAGGGCCTATATGTCCTGATCCCATAGAGATTACAGCAGTATACAGATGAAGCTGGGAAGGGAGGGGTATAACTAATATATATTCTGATCCCATATAGACAGAAGCAATAGTATACAGATAGAGCTGGGAGAGGAGGTGTATAACTACCAAACATACTGATACCATAGAGATAGATACAGCAGTATACAGATAGTTCTGGGAGTGGAGGGGTCCAGGAGCTAGCAGGAGGGATCTGAAAGGTGATGATGTAATCCTGTAGTTCACAGGAAGTCAGCTGACCCAGGATTGACCGCCTCTTCTGACACATTAAACACTTTGATTTTCTGTGGGTCAGACTGGTGATCACATGACACAGTTACTATAAGAACATGTATGGATGCAGCTGTACTGAAGTAAAACAGATGGTGCTGTACAACTAGTGACGGCGAGTGTGCATGATATGGGCAAAAAACTAAATGTGAAGTGCTTCTTAAAGGAGCAGTCCAGTCCTGAAAAACGTATCCCCTATCCTAAGGATAGTGGATAATTTTCAGATCGCGGGGGATCCGACCACTGGGGCCCCCTGCGATCTCCTGTACGTGGCCCCAACAGCTGCGGGAAGGGGGCGTGTTGACCACCGCACGAAGCGGCGGCTGTCTTGCCCCCTCAATACAACTCTATGGCAGAGCCGGAGCGCTGCCTTCGGCAATCTCCTACTCTGCCATAGCGGGGTATGTCAGCCTCTGCTTTGTGCGGTGGTCAACGCGCCTCCTTCCCATGGGCTGCTGGGGCCCCATACAGGAGATCGCAGGGGGGCCCCAGTGGTCGGATCCCCCGCAATCTGAAACTTATACCCTATCCTTAGTTTTTCAGGACTGGACTACTCCTTTAAATGTAAATTAAGGCCTTTCCGCTGTTGGCCGATAGCTATCTCTATCTCCTGCACCACCTCAAGAATGGTTTAAAGGGGTACTCCGCTGCTCTGCGTTTGGAACAAACTGTTCCGAACGCTGGAGCTGGCGCCGGGAGCTCTTGATGTCATAGCCCCGCCCCCTCAATGCAAGTCTATGGGAGGGGGCGTGACGGCTGTCACGCCCCCTCCCATAGACTTGCATTGAGGGGGCAGGGCTATGACGTCACAAGCTCCCGGCGCTGGCTCCAGCATTTGGAACAGTTTATTCCAAACGCTGGGCAGAAGAGTACCCCTTTAATATCTGCCTCGGGGAGAGTCAGAAGATTTCCATGCACATTATATGATCGACAAGTCCTGTAATGTGTATGGCAATTAAGGGCTCCCCATCATAAATATCTTGGCCCTATATGGCTCCTGCACTCTTTATGCCTATAGTCTATATGTATTTTATAGAATTACAGTGAACGGCACCTTATTGGAAAGTAGGTTTGCTCCTCAAATAGGGCCATTTCCTCTAATAGTAAAATCTTAGGGGCAAATGACAAACCACCACCTGGGTTTGGCACCTGTATAGGCCCGGCCCACTAATAGTAGTATCCCATGTACTGCCCTGATGGAAGCCCGTGGCCCATTTCCACAGCTCAACGAATGATCTGTAAGGGAGCAAGTCCTGGGTTACAATTAAAACAACATTTACAACATATGTCTCAGGAAAAACGTCGACTTCCACAACATAAATGAAGTCCCATAGACTAGAAAGGAGAGCCATATAAATGCTGGCCCATTTAGTTGTCCCTACATAATCTCCCCATTGCCAATTATCCTGTGGGCTTCCCCTTTAAAACTTTAGAAGCAACTTGCCTGCACCATTACAGTAACAATATGCATGTCAACTACAACCAAGCAGAAATTATGCAACTCTCATCATTTTAATGCAGGAGTAATGGATTCTGAGGTAAGGGATGCTTATTAAATAGTTAATTTATGCACAAGTGCAAGTTTTGGATGAATTATTAGTCTCATTGTGGAATCAATGTCGGAGTCCAGGGGGAGAAGGATGAGCGAAACAGTAAATGTACCAGAGCCGAGCACTTATTAAGGACAAGCTCTACAACCACTCATTTAGGACAAAAGGCCAGTGACCATTAGGACCCTATTACAATCAGTCTCCGAGGGGAGAACTCTTAAGATAATAATCGTTATTCAGTAAATACAATCATGTCAAGAAACGCTAAATGCATTAAGCCTCTATTAACACTCGACAAAAGGTCTACAGCAAAAAAAAAAAAAAGGATATATATATATATATATATATATATATATATATATATATATACAGGAGAATAGCATTTCATGTTTTATCTGTATCTTTGTGCTAGCAGTGTGCTGCTGTATTCTCCTGTTTATGTATATTCAGCCCAGCAGCGTGCACCTGTATGCCGGTCCATGCAGTAGTTTGGTATCAGTATGTGCTGGCCAACTTATCCTTGCTTTTATATATATATATATATATATATATATATATATATATATATATATATATATTATGGAGAATGACTCTGCAGCACTCCAAAGCATGCGGTGGAAAAAATGTGGTTTATCCCATCAGGCAAGTGCAACGTTTCGGTCGCCAGTTGCAGCCATTTGAAAATGGCCGCAACTGGCGACCGAAACGTTGCACTTGCCTGATGGAATAAACCACAATTTTTCCACCGCATGCTTTGGAGTGCTGCAGAATCATTATTGTATACAGTATTTGGGACCGGGTTTTGTCTGCCTGCACCCTCTGGCTTTTTCATTATTTCAGGAGTGCTGCTCCGCTACAATTTTGCATCTATATATATATATATATATATATATATATATATATATAATTTTATTTTTTTATTTTTTATATATGGCGGGGGGGGGGGGGCTTTATTTTGCTTTCATACAGCAGTGCCATTCAGTCTGCCTATACTGCCATTGGCAATTGCTTCAGGGTGGTGATCGGGGCATTGCCTGATGACCCATGTCCACATCCCGTAAGTCCCATCTTGAAAGGAATGTGTCACCTAGATGTGAAACATAGTTTTTTTCTAATACATTCCCTTATAATATATATACGGTATATATAATGCCACCCAGATTTTCAAGTCTCCTGAAGCCCAGCAGAGATTGGCATCTGCCCTGCACTCACCACTGCAGCAGAACTGCAATGCCCTCTCTTTGCCCCTGCACTGATCTGTTCTCTCCCTCATTCACTCATTCTTTAAGCCTGCAATACATTTTCTCTTCCCTCTTACTCTTCTCTCAGACCACAATACATTTTCTTTCCCCCACCCTCTCCCTGCCCCTGCACTAACTATTCTATTCACCTAAACAGGTTAATCATAATATACCATCATGTTGGTCCAGCAGTAGGATGTTTAAAATTCCTGGCCAATCTCTGCAGCCTGAGATTCCCGAGATCAGGAAATATACCTGAAGTCCCTTAGACTTGCATAGAACTTCCGGTGCATCTCCTGATCTTGTTTCTCTCTGGATGTGGAGATTACCCAGGAGTTTTAATCATCCAGCCACTGGACCAACATCATGGTAAAGTATGATTTAACTGTCTGGGCTCTGCTGTTTTACTTTTTATTTGACATATAGGAAAGATGTGTACTAAATATAATCAAAATATATCTAGCTGTTTGGAAGTTATGCTGGGACATACATATACACACATACATTGTGCCTCTCTCCCTCCAGAGCTGTTCAAGACCATCTTGAAAAAACATCTGGTCACTGAAGGATCAGGTTACAGCTGCCCATAGAAGTAAATGGAGAGGGGATGCAAGGAGGAGGAGTGGCTGTAGTAAGATGGAAGAAGACAGAAATACAAGGAGATCATCTAATATGCATTTTATACCTCACTCCAAGTCTTTCATCCACAGCTTATATTGCTCAGTGTTGCTCTATAATGTCCTCCATGCTGCTGCTTCTGTAGTTGTGCTATAGAGATATAGCAGAGCAGCATCCCTCCTGTGCGTGCAGTGCAGAGTAGGAGATTTTCAAATAGGCTAGTATCCTGCTTCTGAGGGTGTGCTAGAGAGATGTATATATCAGTTTTTACTGAAAATTAGATTTTTTTTAAAACTTTAAACAACTTATACAAGTAATATGGGTTTGTCCAGAACTGGATTTATGAGCCCTCTACCAATCCATTTTATTCATTTCTACAGATACCATATCTCTTAATTCATGCTTGGCCATGGATGTAAACATTTACTACGGAGGTCTTAAAGAGTCCCTCGTTCTGAGGAAGATTACCATCATGCGCAAGCAAGGAGGAGGTGATGTAATCCCCCCGGTCTGTCATCCTGCTCAAGACCTTTTAGGAAAATGGAAGAAGGTGCTGGCTGAGCATGATTTGTTTGATGAGTAATTTCTCCACATATTTTCAAAGAGTCTTTTATTGATTGTAACTGCATTAGATCCAGAAGTAATTTCATCACAAATACAAAGCGCATTACCAGGGGCCGGAGATGTTACCACAACACAGAGCTCTACCAAATCATAGGCTGCTACTTCTTGAGTCTTCTCTTACCTTTCTTAATCTGAAGCAAATTTTGGACCTGACACCTCTTCCCCCCCTGAATAACACTGCCCTCCAGTAACTGAATAAAATACATTATACACAAACTAATATTCCCCATAAAGTGACCATATAGCAGTAAATTCCAGCAGTGACTCACAGGGGACGTCTTCTTGGAGTTGTTCTCTTTCCTTTTTCTTCAAGCCATGACTCTTTTCTGCAGAATGTGCCAGATAAACACAGATTCTATCTCATCTCTATATAATCTCCCCATCTAGAGTCTTCCAAATGGTAATTATGCCCCACTTGGTGCCCCCCCCCCCCCCCCCCGCAGTAAAAGTGGGTAAGTAAGAAGGTAGATTAGGTAGACAGGTTCCCCATTAAAGGGGTATTCCGCTGCTCAACTTTTGGAACAAACTGTTCTGAACGCTGGAGCCGGCACTGGGAGCTCACAATGTCATTGCCCCACCACCCTCAATGCAAGTCTATGGGAGGGGGCGTGGCAGCCGTCACACCCCCTCCCATAGACTTGCATTGAGGGCGCGGGGACGTGACGTCCCGAGCTCCCGGCACCAACGTTCAGAACAGTTTGTTCCAAACACTGAGCAGCAGAGTACCCCTTTAAGGATGTCTCCCATGGCAGTAAGGTAGTTCCCTCATTCGAAAGGTATGTCCATAGGAAGGTAGTTCCAGTAGTCCTCCTAGTTGGCAGGTATTCACCTCAAAAGGCAGGTAGCTACCCCAGTAGGTAGGTAGTTCCGCCAGTAGGCAGGTAGCCCCATAGTAGGCAGTCCCCTTAATAGGTAGATAGTCCCCCTAGTAGGCATGTATTCTCCTCAAGAGGCAGTTAGCTATCCCCAGTAGGCAGGTAGTATCC
The DNA here is from genome assembly GCF_029499605.1 of Hyla sarda. Lineage (NCBI taxonomy): Eukaryota > Metazoa > Chordata > Amphibia > Anura > Hylidae > Hyla > Hyla sarda. Next base: position 395,071,025 of record NC_079192.1, on the reverse strand, counting down.
CCAGTAGGCAGTAAGTCCCCCAGTATACAGTCCCTTCAGTAGGTAGGTAGCCTCAGTAGGCAGGTAGTCCTCCCAGTAGGTAGGCATTCTCCCATTAGCCAAGTAGCCCCTCCTCCCAGTAGGCAAACAGTCCCTGAAATAAGATAACCCCCCCTCATTAGCCAGGTATCCCCCATTATACAGGTGTTTGGGGGTTCTTGCTTGTCAGTACAGAACAATACAATCCCTTGGCTGGCCAAAGAGATGCCACTGGCACAGCTGAACACAGAACATATTTTGTAAGAAAAATAAGTATGAGAAGGTGTAGGTGAAAGAGTAAGAATATTAGATAGAGGAGGAAATTTGGTAGTAATAGAGCCAACGCTTTTAAATAGCTTTTCACCTGCATCCAAAAAATCAACCAGTACCCTGGATCCCAAATTTTTTCTGTGTCCTGCTAAAAAGTCTATTGATGTAACTATGGCTGGCACATCAGTTGGGTGAGTATCGATATAGGGAGGTCTTTCAAACAAATGACCTCCCTACTTCTCTAGACTTTCGCATAGCAAGACATGACGTGGACGTATTGCTCCACAATAGAGGAATGCTCCTCAAGACTCTTACATAGCTTTCTTGTATAACTTGATGACAACCAAAGAGTGTAAACTGGACAACACTGGTTGTCTTCTAGATTTCCATGACAGACAACGATTTCTTAATGTGGTTTTTAATTTATATTGGTATTCCCATCTCGTGAAGTTTTCCCCTATCCACCAGTCAGACCCCCACGGATCACACGAATGTTGGAGGTCACATCAGTCAGAACCCCAAGATCAGCTTTTTATACCCAATCTGTCGATGGTTCATTACGTCATGAGATAAAAATATCCTCCAACTTTCACATGTCTACACACCCTCCCGCATCTGTCTACAAGTAGCATGTCAGTGCTCACATTCTACCATGATGATGTTGACCTATTTTTTTTGGGTATTGCGTAAATTTAGCCCCTGATTCCTACTTCTGTTTAGTCAGGGATCTCTGGGAAACTGTTTTTCCAGACCGCTCTTGATGTCTCCCATCTTGGGAACGTCTGTCGTAGAGGTCTGTTGTGCAGAGAGTCTATCACCAAGGAAACATTAAACACGATCTGGGAAATGTCAGTGTGACAAAAGTGAGCGGGATCTACGGTACATGAATATAACACTAGTTTATGTCTTTACAGCTTTATTTATTACTTTGTTTGATGTACGCCATTTTACAAACGATTAAGTCAGAGAATTTTTAATGTTTTATGACTATAGCGTGTTGTGCTGCCTTGTCCAGGAATTTATCATTCATTCATCCTTATTTTTGTGTCTTCTCATCATTATGTATTTAACCCCTTAAGGACCAAGCCCATTTTCACCTTAAGGACCAGGCCAACTTTATTTTAGCGTTTTCGTTTTTTCCTCCTCGCCTTCTAAAATCCATAACTCTGTTATATTTCCATCTACAGACCCATATAAGGGCTTGTTTTTTGCGTGACCAATTTTACTTTGTAAGGAAACCTTTCATTTTACCATAAAATGTTAGGCGAACCGAAAAAATATTTTTTTAGGAAGGAAATTTAAAAGAAAACCACAATTTTGCACATTTTGGAGGGTTTCTTTTTCACACTGTACACTTTATGGTAGAAATGTGACATGTGTTCTTTATTCTGTGGGTCGATACGATTAAAATGATACCCATGGCTAGATACTTTTATATTTTTGCACCGCTTAAAAACAAAATCAGTAATCTAAAATAGCCCTATTTTGACCACCTATAACTTTTTCATTTTTCTGTATATAGGGCGGTATGAGGGCTCATTTTTTGCGCCGTCATCTTTCATTTTTATTGATACCACATTTGCATATATAAAACTTTTAGATCATTTTTTATAAATTTATTTTTGGAATAAAATATGACAAAAAAGCTAAATTTTTTGTCATATTTTAGGTTTACGCCGTTCACCGTATGGGATCATTAACTATATGGGATCATTAACTATATAATTATATTTTGATAGATCGGACATTTATGCATGCGGCGATACCAAATATGTTTATTTAAAAAAATTAGCTTTTTGGGAGTAAAATGGGAAAAACTGACAATTTTCATTTTTATTGGGGGAGGGGATTTTAACTTTTTTAAACTTTTTATTGTTACATTTTACAACTTTTTTTAAATTTTTTACAATTTTTTATGTCCCCATAGGGGACTATCTATCAATTGATTGATTGCTAATACTGTTCATTGCTATGTATAGGACATAGCACTGATCAGTATTATCGGTGATCTTCTGCTCTGGTCTGCTCGATCTCAGACCAGAGCAGGAGACGCCGGGAGACAGATGGAGGCAGGTGAGTGGACCTCCGTCCGCCATTACAGATGATCGGATTGCCGCGGCAGCCCTGTGGGCGGTCCGATCATCAATTTTAACGTGCACATTGCCGCAGATGCTGTGATCTGTACTGATCACGGCATCTTGGGGGTTAATGGCGGACATCCGTGCAATCGCGGATGTCGGCCATTAACCGCGGGGCCCCAGCTGCTGATAGCAGCCGGAACTTGCCGTGTATGACATAAGCCCCGCTTGTGGTCATACACAGGATGTAAATGTACGTCCTGGTGTGCAAAGTGCTGCCAAGCCAGGACGTACATTTATGTCCGTGGTCGTTAAGGGGTTAAAGTAGTTTTTCTGGATTTTAAAGTGATAGACTAACTTTTTGCATAGATCATAAATGGTGTTGTGCGGTCATCCTCAGGACTGCCACCGATAGGCCAAAGTGAATGAGGTGCTCCTGTCACAGCATTCAGGTAAGGAGGCATGTACATTGATGCCAATGGAATTCCCAAGTCATAGTTCTTTTAATTTCTTTGGATTAGGGTTTACTGTCATGGTAAAGAAATCATAGTTAGGAATATGGTCTTACCAGGATTTAAAGGGGTACTCTGCTGCTCAGCGTTTGGAACAAACTGTTCCGAAAGCTGGAGCCGGCAGCGGGAGCTTGTGATGTCATAGCCCCGCCCCCTCACGACATCATGCCTGCCCCCTCAATGCAAGTCTATGGGAGGAGGCGTAATGGCTGCCTCGCCCCCTCCCATAGACTTGCATTGAGGGGGCATGGTGGGACATTGTGAGGGGGCGGGGCTATGACATCACAAGCTCCCGATGCTGGCTCCAGCGTTCAGAGTTTGTTCCCCTTTAAGGGGAAATCAGATGGGATTTTACAATAGAATGTTATGATATGGGGGTCTTGGTTGCAGAGACAGACTGACAACACTCAGGCCCCCCCAACCAAAAAAAGAAATGGCCCCCAGCAAGGCTCCGCCGCTGGTCACACTTCTGCCACACCCCTATTCCACTCAAATCCCTCCAACACTCCTACACTTAAAATAAATAACATTTTTTACTGATCTATATAAATATTTAAGAAACATTTTAACATAAGTAAAATTATTTTCCATGACCAATAATACCAGTATACATGGAGTAAATATATACCACCACACAATAACTGGATAATACCGACATACCATACTGAATAAAACCACTATACACAGACCAGTATACTACACGGGATCTATATACTATATAAGTGATTGTATACAGTGCCCATATAGCGGTAGATACCAGCTGTATAGAGATCTGTATACAGTATAAGTGATTATATACGGGACCATATGGCGGTAGATATCAGATGTACACAGGATCTATATATCATGTAACTGATTACAGTTACATCTAGGGACTCACAATTATGTCTTTTTCTGATCGGTGGCATCCTCTTTCCCTTTATTCTCCCTCCGGATCAGACCGCCATGTTGATCTTTTACCATCTGCAGGACAAGACATGTTAGACTCTGCATGTTTCCAGTGCCCTCCCTTCCTCTACACAATCTACCCATCTATAGGCCCACAAACTGTAAAAAATCCCTCCTTGGTGTTCTGCATTGTAAAAGGGTAGGTAGTAGCCAGATAAATATGTAACTAGGTAGGTAGATCAGGAAGCTAGATATGTAGGTAGGTGACTAGCCAGGAGGGTAGGTAGCCAGGCATGTAGGTAGGTGGCTAGCTAGGTAGTTAGGCAGCCATGTATGAAGGCTGGATATGTACATAGTTAGGTAGTTAGGTATCCAGGTATGTAGGTAAGTAGTTAAGCATCCAGGTATAAAGTTAGGTAGCCAGGTAACTAGTCAAGTAGGTAGCCAGCACCCCCCTCCACCCAGTGACGGATCCAGAGTCTATTCTCGGGAGGGCACTATCAAAGTATTTTGTGTTAGCAGACAGAAAATAAGGTGTTGCTTATGGAAGTTACAGGTAGGTATTCCCCCAGGTAGGTAGTGTCCCCCAGGTTGGTAGTCATGCCCCCTGTAGGTAAATTCCCCAGATAGCTGCCCCTCTATGAAAACCTCCAAATGTAGGTAGTAGGCATACCTCCTATTAGTTTGGTAGTTTGTCCCCATATTAGCTAGGCAGGAGCATAGTAAATAGTCCCTCACATTAGCTAGGCAGCAGAAGTCCCCTACATTAGTTGTAGGCAGCAGAGTCTCCCCACATTAGGTGTAGGCAGCAGAGTCCCTTCACATCAGATGTAGGAAGTAGAGTCCTCCCACATTAGGTGTAGGCAGCAGAGTCCATCCACATTTTGTGTAGGCAGCAGAGTTCCCCCACATTAGGTGTAGGCAGCAGAGTCCCCCTACAGCAGGTGTATGGAGCAGAGTCCCCCCCCAAATCAGATGTAGGCAGCAGAGTTGCCCCACATTAGGTGTAGGCAGCAGAGTCCCGCCACATTAAGTGTAGGCAGCAGAGTCCCCCCCACATTGGGTATAGGGAGCAGAGTCCCCCACATTGGTTATAGGCAGCAGCATCCCACCACATTGGGTATAGGCAGCAGAGTCCCCCCCACATTGGGCGTAGGCAGCAGAGTCCTCAACATTGGGTATAGGAAGCAGAGTTTCCCCACATTGGGTATAGGCAGTATAGTTCCCCCACATTAGGAATAGGCAACAGAGTTCCCCCACATTAGGAATAGGTAGCAGAGTTCACCCACATTTGGAATAGTAAAAAAGTAATCCCTCCCAGTAGCAAATATAATTAAAACAAAAAAAATCTATACTTCCCAAGGGTATCTACTAAAAAAACTTTTTCCACTTTGAGAGGGAGATTTATTTTGGACAGAAGAGAGAAGGCTGAACAAGTACTTTTCTACTTCCATTGAACTCTTAATGGCCCTTTGGCTGGAGTCAGTGCAGATATACATATATATATATCTCAGCATAAGAAATCAACATATTTTGTATATTTTGGTGTAAACTATAAAAAGTGATTTTTTCCCAAAATGAATTAAGAACAGATTGTAAGGGAAATAAATGTTCCACAAATGAACCTACTACAGACTACAAGTAGACAGTCAACTCATTCAGTGAATTTAGGTGCTACTTAAATAAATGTGCATAAATGTTCCCAAACACATCTGGCTGCTAAACTAGTTATATCTCCTGTTACCATAGATACTGTGATATCACAGCATGACGGGGACCAGCAACATTACTGAGAGAATTATTTAGTAGTGTTTACGTGCTGAGGATTTGTCTTGTCTGAAGGTGCACATTGCTCACTCTCGGTATATATTTAGGCTATTGGTGTCACTGAGGTCACTGAGGACAATGACCTTGGAGGCCATTGACTGAGGAGATCATTGACCTAGGAGGTCACCAACCAAGGATATAGTGGCAGATCGTGCGGGTGCTATAGGTCCCTTGGAGACAGGAAGCCTCCTCTCCTGATTGGTCCCATTTTGTTTTACTGTGTCTTCTATAGAGAACTACATTGTCAGCAAATTATTGGAGGAGAGTATTGACCAATGGGTGATGGAAAGCAAAGGGAAATAAACACCCAAATCAGACTCCATAATTGGAGGCCCATTTCGATCTTTTCTTTGGTGCCTCCTTTCTTCTATGTACATACGCCACTGCCACCAACCTGAGATCTTACTGAACGTAGAAATGACCAACCTTGAACGTTTCTGGCTTTATAGATCAAAGAAATTGAAGCTTATTGGTTGCTATGGGCAACTGGGCAAATTTTCATCTGGACAGGTTTTGATAAATCTCCTCCACCAACCTTATACACTACTGATGATTGAAAAGCGTCTGAGCCCACAGTGACGAAGTGAGGTTATCCATATGAGACAAGCCCTTAAAGGGGTACTCACGTGCTCCAATGCTTGGAGCCGGCAGCCATGATTGTGGCGTCACGGTCACGCCGCCATGCCCTCACACCATGCCTCTCCATTCATGTCTATGGGAGGGGGCATGTCCACCATCACGCCCCCTCCCATAGACATGAATGGAGGGGACGTGACGTCACGAGGGGCATAGCCGTGATGTCAAGACCACTGCATTTGTTTAGAAAGCCATCTTATCCCCTATCCACGTGATCAGACATCCTATCCCCTCTCCTTTGGATATGTGAGAAGATGTTTAGCAGCGGCGTATCCCTTTAAAGGGGTACTCCGCTCCTAGCATCTTATCCCCTATCCAAAGGATAGGGGATAAGATGTCAGATCACGCGGGCCCACTGCTGGGGACGCCCGGGATCGCCGCTGCGGCACCCCGCTGTCATTACTGCACAGAGCGAGTTCACTCTGTACGTACTGATGGGCGATACATGGGATGGAGCTGTGTGACATCATTGCTCCGCCCCTCGTGACATCACGACCCGCCCACTTAATGCAAGTCTATGGCATGGGCGTGACCACTGCCACGCCCCCTCTCATAGACTCGTATTGAGGGGGCGGAGCCGTGACGTAACGATGCTCCGGCCCCTGTATTGCTCGTTATTACGTGCAGAGCGAACTCGCTCTGTGCTGTAATGATAGCGGGGTGCCGTAGCGGGGATCCCAGGCGTCCCCAGCAGCAGGACTGCGGCGATCTGACATCTTATCCCCTATCCTTTGGATAGAGGATAAGATGTCTAGGGGCGGAGTACACCATTAAGGCCAAAACCTAACACAGGATAAGCCTTGTTAGTGCTCTACTGTGAAGCATTTTTACCCCAATCCAGGTGGGTCACAGGCCACTTATCATTATTATTTCTTGGGTCCCATTAGATTTTGAAAAAAACAAACAAATAAATAACCATATATAGCTAAAACATAGAAAATGCATTCATATCTGAACTATATATCAATATGTTCATCTCCTCCTGCTCTATAACATGTCTGCAGAACTATATATCAATCTGTTCAGCTCCTCCTGCTCCATAACATGTCTACAGAACTATATATCAATCTGTTCAGCTCCTTCTGCCCTATAACATGTTTACAGAACTATATATCAATCTGTTCAGCTCCTCCTGCTCTATAACATGTCTACAGAACTATATATCAATCTGTTCAGCTCCTCCTGCTCTATAACATGTCTGCAGAACTATATATGAATCTGTTCAGCTCCTCCTACTCTATAACATGTCTGCAGAACTATATATCAATCTGTTCAGCTCCTCCTACTCTATAACATGTCTACAGAACTATATATCAATCTGTTCAGCTCCTCCTGCTCTATAACATGTCTACTGAACTATATATCAATCTGTTCAGCTCCTCCTGCTCTATAACATGTCTACAGAACTATATATCAATCTGTTCAGCTCCTCCTGCTCTAAAACATGTCTACAAAACTATATATCAATCTGCTCAGCTCCTCCTGCTCTATAACATATCTACAGATCTACATTTCAATCTGTTCAGCTCCCCCTGCTCTATAACAAGTCTACAGAACTATATATATCAATATGTTCATCTCCTCCTGCTCTATAACATGTCTACAGAACTATATATCAATCTGCTCAGCTCCTCCTGCTCTATAACATGTCTACAGAGCTGTATTTCAATCTGTTCAAATCCTCCTGCTCTATAACATGTCTACTGAACTATAAATCGATCTGTTCAGCTCCTCCTGCTTTTTAACATGTCTACAGAACTATATATCGATCTGTTCAGATCCTCCTACTCTATAACATGTCTACAAAACTATATATTTATCTGTATAGCTCTTCCTTCTCTATAACATGTCTACAGAACTATACATCAATCTGCTCAACTCTTCCTGCTCTATAACATGTCTACAGAACTATATATCAATCTGTTCAGCTCCTCCTGCTCTAAAACATGTCTGCAGAACTACATTTCAATCTGTTCAGCTCTCCCTGCTCTATAACAAGTCTACAGAACTATATATCAATATGTTCATCTCCTCCTGCTCTATAATATGTCTACAGAACTATATATCAATCTGCTCAGCTCTTCCTGCTCTATAACATGTCTACAGAACTATATATCAGTCTGTTCAGCTCCTCCTGCTCTATAACATGTCTACAGAACTACATTTCAATCTGTTCAGCTTCCCCTGCTCTATAACAAGTCTACAGAACTATATATCAATATGTTCATCTCCTCCTGCTCTGTAACATGTCTGCAGAACTATATATCAATCTGTTCAGCTCCTCCTACTCTATAACATGTCTACAGAACTATATATCAATCTGTTCAGCTCCTCCTGCTCTATAACATGTCTGCAGAACTATATATCAATCTGTTCAGCTCCTCCTACTCTATAACATGTCTACAGAACTATATATCAATCTGTTCAGCTCCTCCTGCTCTATAACATGTCTACAGAACTATATATCAATTTGTTCATCTCCTCCTGCTCTATAACAAGTCTACAGAACTATATATCAGTCTGTTCAGCTCCTCCTGCTCTATAACATGTCTACAGAACTATATTTCAATCTGTTCAGCTCCTCCTGCTCTATAACATGTCTACAGAACTATATATCAATCTGTTCAGCTCCCCTTGCTCTATAACAAGTCTACAGAACTATAGATCAATATGTTCAGCTCCTCCTGCTCTCTAACATGTCTACAGAACTATATATCAATCTGTTCAGCTCCTCCTGCTCTATAACATGTCTACAGAACTATATATCGATCTGCTCAGCTCCTCCTGCTTTATAACATGTCTGCAGAACTATATATCGATCTGCTCAGCTCCTCATGCTCTATAACATGTCTACAGAGCTATATATCAATCTGCTCAGCTCCTCATGCTCTATAACTTGGCGCCCACAAATCAGTTTCAACGTGATGCAGTTTCAAAGTTATGGGTTCCCTTTAAATAATTCCTGTAAAGGAACAGACTATTTGTATACATAATGAATGCATCTTATAATCCCAGTAGAGCAGGTGCAGAGCGTAAGGACAAACAAGGCCACCCAAATTGCGTAAATACTGTCTCCACTCTCACACCCATGATGAAGCACCTATTTAGGGATAAAACATAGTATAGGACTCTGCATGAATAATGCACCAAATCCAAACAAGCGATGAAAGTCAAATGCCTCTATCCTTGTGCCATCGGCCATCGCAGTGGGGGAGGGGTAATTTGATCATTTTTTAACCTCTTAACCAATGCTTTCCAACCAGGGCTCCTCCAGTTGTTGCAAATCTACAACTCCCAGTATGCCCGGACTGCCGAAGGTACCCTTGTTGGGAAACACTAGTATATACTATTGACATTGATGTGTTATTTGTATTACTAGGCTTTTCGGAAATGCTGAGAGCAGGTGTCAAGGGTTAAATGCAGCATTGCAGAATAAGATGCGATTTGAAAGGGCATCCGATCTGACAAGGAAACCCCACAGCTCTTCAGAGAAAATGAATGATGTCATTACTGAGAGCAAATGATCCCACAACCTTGCTGCTATTTATAGGCTGCGTCTTCTCCCTTGGGTCTCCATGAGCTATTTTTAAAAAGACCTTACGGAGGGTCAGACTACGACAAATCATACGCGACAAAGGGGGGATGGCACATAGAGAACAATGAGGATTTCCCTGCTTTTGTTGCCACCTCTAGATGTGATCTTTTTTGCTTCTTTTCCCAATACCATGGCATTTAAACATCAAATTTACCCATTGGGTATGGTTCATATATACAGTATATAGTACCAGGATATCCCATCCCCCCTTGCTGCAATCTCAGCAATGGTACGACCTCCCGTTTGCCGCAAGAACGTAACCTGCACATTAGAATATTTGTTGTGGCTGCAAGTCACGAGCTCGCTGAAAGATTGCAGTACTCGGTTAACCCATAGGCTGCCAGAGGTCTTACATCTTGCTAGCGATCCTGTCAAATTTTAGACCAAAGATAACATTGTTTATCATGTAGTAGCTGTGTACCTGGCATTGCAAAAGCAACAATAATATATAAATAAAACAAACATTTTTTGGGGAAAAAAATCAAAAACAAATATCTTTTATTTGATTCTTCAGTAGACTGGGAAAGCTGGGGGAGTACAGTGAACCTTGTACTGTGTACTGCCTGCCACTCAGCTTTTCCAGTCTGCTGAAGAGAAAATCTGTCTGGTAAAGAAGTCATATTAAAGCTTTTTAGGAGACTGGGGAAGCTGGGTGGTATGAATACTGCATGCCACCCAGCTTCCATAGTCTCCTGAAGCCCCAGCAGTGATAGGCTGCTGGTTCTCCCTTCACTCCTCACTGCATCAGCACTGCCATACCCTCTCCCTGCCCTTACACTGATATCTTCTCTCCCCCTCACTCTTCTCTCAGACTACAATAAATCTTCTCTCCCCCGAATGTCCTGTCCCCTCTCCCTGCCTCCAAATAAACGATTTTCTGCACCTGCCTGCCAGACAGTTAAATCATACTTTACCATGATGGTCAGGATGTTTAAAACTCCCGGGCAATCTCTGCAGTTCAGAATTACGTGATCAGGAGATGTACTGGAAGTCCCATAGACTTGCATGACACTCTACGTACATCTCCTGCAAGCTGAGACCCCCATAGACCACTACATTCAGGTGACCGCAGTACTCTATAAAGCACCCAAAACCTTCAAAAATGTTTGGAAATGGCCGAATCTCGGACACAAAGCTCCAAACATAGAGATGCTGAAATATCAGAGTCCTGGACCCGATGTTAAAATCAACAACAATACAGGGCTTGTCTTATTAGGACCATGTATCCTGTTAGAGCGTATTGATATCATAGAGAGCAGTCACCTTCTCAGGACTATTAATATGGTCACTCTTTCAATAGCTTTAAACTCCTCCCGTCCTCATTCACTCTTTAAACTCCTCCTCATTGCTTACAGCGCAGTGGCGGTATAACAATTATCTTATAAACAGCATAATTACCCACTTGTACCACATACTAACCTAAAACATAGTACAAGGATCCCCCCAACATGTTTCTCCACGATACAAGTGGTGTTTTCAAGGGTAATGACCACTGAGGATGCCACCTGTAGCGTGGTGAAACATGTTGAGGTGGTTATAATGTTTTAAATCAGCTAGGTTTCTGTTTCATTACTATTTTATCTGCATGCACAATGCAGGTGAATGCAGTTACTAACCACAATGTATTTTAAGAGGTTTGGGGGGAGTTTAAAAAGAACTGACCGTAGATGCCATTTTAATCTTAATGTAGTGGTTGCTTCTTAAAATACTTTAAAAGATCGAGAATAGGGGAATCGAGTTGGTATGGCCCTTGCAGTAAGCAGAAACTTTACTGAAACGCATCATGGTTTGTAACATGGAGATAATAAAAAAATGCATTTACAGATGCCATATGTGTGTATATGTGTGTATGCATGCTTTACAGTTGAGAATTTAACCCCTTTATTCACCTGAATATACAATCTGTCTATCATCATGGTGGATTTAAACAGAATTGTGGAAGAGTTTAGTTATTCTGCTTAAATCATCACTTTTTCAGCTAGATGATTTTTGCTAGGACTCCCTACCCTCATCTGCTGGCCGGAAGTGGTACTACTTGTGCACTGTGTTTGGGATCCGTTTCGTAAGAGACAATGAAGATAGAAGTATAAATATGTATACGTGGCGATAGAATATGAAGACAACGTTTATGTTGTGCCTGCTCCATCAGGTGCCATACGTCTGATGGATTGTTATCTTAGAACATTGGTTTTAGTGTTTTTTGGACAAAAAAACTCAGTCTGGGATATCTCAACTCACACAGGCAGTGGTCGCCAAACTGTGGCTCTCCAGCTGCATGTCCGGGCATACTGGGAGTTGTAGTTTAGCAACAACTGGCGGGATCCCCGTTTGGAGTCCATTGCTATATACTTAGCGTACGGTATTGCAGCATTGTCCGGTTGTCCCTTCCACTGGTTGCGAGCACTTACATGCCTAGATGCACACTAGTTAGAGAACCTTCTAGAGAGGGGAGAAGTGTGCTCTAGGCCTAGCCTCTCTACAGAGAAGGAAAACAAAATTAGCGGACTTCAACCTCTCGATGTAAAAGGATGTGGCGTGCAGCCTTTCCCCAGGAAAAGGTGCGCAGAGTTAGTCTTACAGGGGTACTCCGGTAGAATTTTTTTTTTTAATCAACTGGTGCCAGAAAATTAAAGAGATATTTAACTTCTATTTAAAAATCTTAATCCTTCCAGTACTTATCAGCTGCTGTTTGCTCCACAGGAAGTTCTTTTCTGTCTTACCACAGTGCTCTTTGCTGACACCTCTGTCCATGTCAGGAACTGTCCAGAGCAGGATAGGTTTTCTATGGGGATTTTCTCCTACTCTGGACAGTTCCTAAAATGGACAGAGGTGTCAGCAGAGAGCAATGTGGTCAGACAGAAAAAAAAATTACGGGAAGGATTAAGAGGAAGGAATAAAAAAATACTGGAAGGGTAAATATTTTTTAATAGAAGTAATTTAAAAAATTTAAGAAAAAGGAGGAAAAAGTTACATCCCCTGTGCACAGAAGGTGTACAAGAGCCCCATAGCTTCTCGATAGGACCTTACTGGGCTTCAGGCTGGGCCTAGGACCAAGTGACTCCTAAGTTATAAAACTTCAGAGACCTGCATCTTGGGGTTGGGAATTGCAGCTACAGTAGAGACTTTTGGGAAAAGATCAGAGCCAACCAATTCGCATTCACCTCAGGAAACAGGAGACAAGAGACTAGTAACACAACACTGTCTAAGTTCCAGACACCCCATCACACTTCAGTTTATAGGTAACTCTAGTTCCAGCCAAATCCTAGAACCCATAGAACTGGGAAAGAGATTGTCCCTTCACTCGTGAAAGAATGTTGCCTATAATAAAAGTTATGGCTTCTTCCCATTATCCAAGTATCTGGCCTTCTTTCTTTACTACACCACCGCAGGCACCCCTAACACCATTGTCTCCATGTTATACAGGTTGTGCCCTGGGACTTGGGGGGGACCATAACCTCTAGTGCAGTGGTCTCAAACTGTGGCCCTCCAGAGGTTGCAAAACTTTAACTCCCAGTATGCTGGGAGTTAGGCTAGGTTCACACTACGGAATCTCCGGGCAGAAAATTTCCGCCTGGAGATTCCGAGTGTGGCCAATAGACTGCAATGTGTTCCGCGAATATTTCCGCCTGAAGAATGAGCAACGCCATTCTTCAGGCGGAAATTTCCAAGCGGATTTTTAGTTCACAAATTCCGCTTCACAAATTCCGAAGTGTGAATTTATGAACGGAAACCCATTCACTACACTATACATTTTAGCAAGCGGAATTTCCGCTTTGAAATTGCAGGCGGAAATTCCGCAGTCTGAACCTAGCCTTAAAGTTTTGCAACCTCTGGAGGGCCACAGTTTGAGACCACTGTTCTAGTCTCTTTAGTGAAGCCCGGAGTGTTGGAGATAGATAGATAGAAGACAGATAGATAGATGGATAGAAGACAGATAGATAGATAGATAATGAGATAGATGATAGATAGATAGATAGATAGATAGATAGACATGAGATAGATAGATAGATAGATAGATATGAGATAGATAGATAGATAGATATGAGATAGATAGATAGATATGAGATAGATAGATAGATATGAGATAGATAGATAGATAGATATGAGATAGATAGATATGAGATAGATAGATAGATAGATAGATAGATATAAGATGGATAGATAGATATGAGATAGATAGATAGATAGATAGATATGTGGTGTCCCGGTACCGTATTGCATACCGTACCTTGTATGGTGGTCCCCATATTCAGAGTAACTACGCTCAGGTAGGGTCCCCCAGGTTGGACAACCCCTAGTCGCCTCTCCTCTACTCTAATTCTGTGATGTTTACATGTACATATTTAATAATAATGTGTATATTTAATATAATGTATAGTATACTTACCTTGTTAGCGTCGCAGGACCTTCGGTCATGTGACTATGTTAATTCCTCTATGGTATGTTAGAGGACCTTTGGAGGTCCTTGGGTCACATGCTACCCATAATCCTATGTAAAGGTGATTGACAGAAGTATTGGACCAATTAGCTCTAGTGCAGCCCCTGCCCATATAAGGGAGCTGTGTCCAATTACCGCTCTCTTGGGTTGCTGCTCTCGGGGACTAGCAGGACGGATCTGCGCAACTTTCAAAGACAAGCTAGGCCTGATAACCTACCGGCCTCAGCCTAAACCAAACCGTGAGTTCTAAACTAATCCCCGCAAAAGCTAGCGCGACTACTGGACCGCAACTAAATCCCCTAAATCCAGTGGAACAGCGCATATCAGTCTAAGGACTCAAAATTGCTTAAGGTCCCAACCTTTGTCAATCTCCAAGAGAATTTGCATGTATAGAGACTGTTCCTGTTATGAAGCTTGCATAAAATCTTCAGTAAAAGTTCCAACTGTTTTCAGCAAACTCTCCGGTTGTGGACATTAAATTATTCTACACCTCCCTATCGCTCTTGGGAAGGGTGGCGGTAGGACAAGCATTACAGAGGAGCCCTCACCCTGGCATCACGAGTAGAAAGGGTTAACCAGACACCCTTTAGTAACCGCACATCTACACTCCCTACACCCAACTCTTTCAAAGATAGATGTGAGATAGATAGATATGAGGGCTAGATCGACAAAAACTGAGTTATTATTATCTTTAATCTATTGTTGCCCCTATGGATAAAAATCTGGACCTAAACGTGAATTGACATATCTTCCTGGAGTTGCTCTTTAGAGGTTTCATTTCCTGTTCTGCCATTGATGGCTCAAGTGTCTTGTCATTGACTTATAGCAAAATCAGAACGTACAGGTATTGATGTTGAGGTTTTTAAAAGGAAATTATGAAAAAGTGATCAGTATATAGCGAAACAACAGCCCGCTCTGCTAATGCATGCAACTTACCCCACAGCAGAGACATCTAACAGGAAGAGAAATGGAAGGAGCCATTAACCAGGAATCTGATAGTCTACAATTCCTGACACTGAGCTCAAACAAGCCGAAGTCTACGTTTGGCAGGGAAACGATTTTTGGGGGTTTTTGGCCCTTTGGTAGAGAGTAGTTGATCAATGTAATCCAATGGCTGACCATCACGGCTCCTGATCTCAAACTGAAGACCTACGTCGGTGTTTCCCAACCAGGGTGCCTCCAGCTGTTGCAAAACTACAACTCCCAGCAGGCCAGGACAGCCGAAGGCTGTCCTGGCCTGCTGGGAGTTGTAGTTTTGCAACAGCTGGAGGCACCCTGGTTGGGAAACACTGACCTACTTAGTAGTGTTGCTCGAGAATATTCGCAATGCGAATTTTATTCGCGAATATCGCATATTCGCGAATATTCGCGAATATAGCACTATATATTCGTAATTACAAATTCTTTTTTTTGTATTTTCTTGACAGTACACATCACAGTGATCATCCCTCTCTGCTTCCAGCTTGTGTGGTGTAAAGAAGGCTCTAATACTACTGTGTGGCGTGCGAAGTTTCGCATATGCGAAAATTTACATATGCTAATGTTCGCTTATGCTAATTTTTGTATATGCTAATTTTCGCATATGATAATTTTCGCACCCGCGAATTTTCCACAGATGCGAAAATAAAACGGAAATATTACGAATATGCAAATTTAGCGAATATATAATGAATATTCGTCCATATATTCGTGAAATATCGCAAATTCGAATATGGCCTATGCCGCTCAACACTACTACTTAGTAGAAGATGGATAGCGGGGAGCATCAGTTCTGGCACAAGGTATGACGGGGCAATGAGTATGTGACATTTATCCATGTTTACCTCACTTGGTAGACTCCAATAGGTACAGGGGGAGATTTATCAGAACTTGTCCAGAGGAAAAGCTGCTGAGTTGCCCATAGCAACCAATCAGATCGCTTCTTTCATTTTTAACAAGGCCTCTGCAAAGTGAAAGAAGCGATCTGATTGGTTGCTATGGGCAACTGGGCAACTTTTCCTCTAGACAGGTTTTGATAAATGTCCCCCACAGTGTTCGATGCAGGGCCATCTTTCAATCAAGTCTCAGCCTAAATTCGGTTGCCACTGGCACACTTTGTAAAATCTTTTCCCAAAAAGATGGCGGTTCACGAGGCACTGCCCCCACCTGTCAGATATCTATGACATAACTCAATGCAGGTGGCTATGGGTGGCTTAGTGGTTGTTCAGACCGGTCAACACTTTGTGAAACTATAGCCTCACCTATGATTACCCCGATCTCGCCCTCCCAACCCCCTCCTCCAATTAAAAAATTAATTAATTAATTTAAAAAAAAAAAGTCTCCTTTATCTTTAAAAAATTACACATATTTGAAACTGCCACAATTGTGAAGGCCTAAAAATTATAACAATAACAAATATAATAATATTAATAATTATTATTAATAATCATGCTATTATTATTGTTGTTATTATTTTTACAATAATAATAATTATTCTTATTATTATTAATAAGCATGTTATTATTATTGTTGTTATTATTTTTACAATAATAATTATTATTCTTATTATTATTAATAAGCATGTTATTATTATTGTTGTTATTATTTTTATAATAATAATAATTATTATTATTAATAAGCATGTTATTATTATTGTTGTTATTTTTATAATTATTATTATTAATAATAAGAAGAATTTTATTATTATTGTTGTTATAATTTTTATAATAATAATATTTATTATTATTAATATTAATAAGCATGTTATTATTATTGTTGTTATTATTTTTACAATAATAATTCTTATTCTTATTAATAAGCATGTTATTATTATTGTTGTTATTATTTTTACAATAATAATAATTATTCTTATTCTTATTAATAAGCATGTTATTATTATTGTTGTTATTATTTTTTATAATAGTAATAATAATTATTATTAATAATAAGCATGTTATTATTATTGTTGTTATTTTTATAATTATTATTATTAATAATAAGAATGTTATTATTATTGTTGTTATAATTTTTATAATAATAATAATAGTTATTATTATTAATATTAATAAGCATGTTATTATTATTGTTGTTATTATTTTTATTCATAATAACAGTCATATTATATAATTTATTATTTATTCTGCACAGTACATTGCATATGGAACAAACAAGGTTTTTTTTTTTTTTATTGTTTTATTTAAGAAAAAAAAAAAATTCTATACATACAGTGAAATTACAGCACAAATTAATTGCCTTCATCCCCAAACAACCCCCTTTTCAAATTCCCTTTGTTTCTTCTTTGATTTCCCTATTCTAAATCTTTCACAACTTTTAATCCTCTCCACCAAACCTAAGCGCTGGTTAATATGTGTGTGTGTGTGGGGGGTGGGGGGGGGGGGGGTTATGATCGAACCATTTCCGTACTATCAAATATCAAAAGATCCTTCAAGTTCCCAAAATAGTTCATAGCTCCCAAAATAGCCGATCAATTCTTGGATCCTTGTTGGAAAAAACAAGGTAGATTTGTTGTGTCCCCCCCCCTAAAAATGTATAAAATTAGTCAATAAATTGCGTTTTTGGTAAAAAGTACAACTACAAGCCCTTATGCACAACATCTACAGAAGCAAACAAAAATGTAAGAGAAAACATGCAAAAAAAAAACATAAAACTTCTTAGAACATGTTTGTATTATGCAAAAGTACTGAAAGATTTTTTTTTACAATAATACTATATATATATATATATATATATATATATATATATATATATATATAAATATATATATATATATATATATACCGGTATATATATATATATATATATATATATATATATATTTTTTTTTTTTATATATATCCCAAAACAATAAAACTAAAAAATACTATTCTTTTACCCCCCCCCCCCCCCCCAAAAAAAAGCCCTCAAATAACTACGTAGAGGGCAATAAAACAACATAAAGGTTATGGGTCTTTAAAGGGGAATTCTGGTCCTATACATAAGAATAATAGATACTTACCCACCCCTGGTTTCCCATCGATCCTGCTGCAGTTCCGGTTCTTTTTCTTCCAATCCCCTGTCTCTTCAACCTGCTTCACACTCCACCAATCACTTGCCAATTCAGACACCACTGCAGCGAGTGATTAGCTGAGCAGGAATGTCCTGCTCTGAGCGCTCATCTTGGAAGTAGATTATGGAGACGAGCGGCAGGGGATCGGAAGAAGAAGAACCGAAGCTGCTGCAGGACCGGCAGGGGGCCAGGAGAAAGTAAGTATTTTTTTTTTATTATAATAATAGAGCCCCGGCACTCTATTATTTTTTAATACAGTGCCAGAATACCTGTTTAGGAGTGCAGGGCTAACCCCAGCAGCTAGAGTTTACAATTCTGAATTGCAGGTGGCCTGTTTAAGATGGCAAATCCAGGTCCCATCTGCAATTTTCACAGCTGCGTGTTAGAGCACCCTGAATGCAAGGATAAAAAAATTTTTTTTATAAATAAATAAAGGGAATGTGGCCCCAGAAAATGACCCATTGTTTAAACCAAGTTGTATGTATTTATTAAGATTTTTTGGTGATGTTGTTTTTAATTTACCATTTTCCTATCTATATTTTATAATATACCTATAAACAGTCAGTTATCATATTGGCCACTAAGCCTAACAACAAGCTGACGCTTCCTGTTCTAGGGTAACATTCCCCCCTACGGCTTACGCAACATATTTCACACTGCGCAAAATCGTCTCCAGAGATGGTAATACGCGGCAGCCCTGTGTGTTCAGTGATGTTTGGAGGGAGAGCCGCACATCACAGTCACGCCGGCGCGCGGCTCCGCCTCCAATTTCACTGTCCCACTTCCCAGAAGATTTTGCGCAGCGGGAAATACTCGATAGGGAAAATGGTTCAGCAGCCTCTCCTCCTTATCATCACAGGCGGGATTACAGTGAAAGGAGCTCTAAAACATATGTTTGTGATACATTCCCTTTAAGACTTAAGGCTTGGTCGTTAAGGGGTTAAAATTGTTGTTGTTGTTGTTGTTTTTTTTGTTTGTTTTTCAGTTAACCCTTTATTGTGTAAGGGTATGAATATATATTTTTTTATCTGTTCGCGTCTCAGCGGTTATAATAAATTGTCTCGGTAGAGTGAAACATGCTCCGGACGGTTTCTGTATACTAGGCAAAAAACGGGAAAAGCAAAGGGCAACGCTCAGCACATAAATGTCTAACGTAGACTTTTAATATAGTGTCATTAATCACAAATCTATTTATATCCTTTACCTGTGACATCCAATTTACTAGCAATGTTTTCTCTATATTCTGACTCTTGATATCACTGAACAGGTTCAGAGCAGGACTCATATACAGGCATCCTACACACATTTACAGAAGTAGCCATTCCTTAAAACAATATCACCAACATTTAAAGAAAGTTGTCTGGGACTCTTTGGCTTTGACAACAAAGGGTGTGGCTTATTATGGGTGTGGTGTATTGTGAGTTTGGGATTTTAGGGGTGTGGCTCATCACAATTAATTATCAGCTGCGCTGTCCCCACATCTGTCCCCACATCATGTCACCCGCGTGCGCTCCTCTGCTCATCCTTCTATGAGTTGCGGGCCACCAGCGCTAGAAAACTGTACTACAAATAACGTTTCCCGGGCTGCAAAAATAAACAAAATAAACTATAACTAACCTGCCTACTTTCCCCCGTTGCTCTGCTACCGTCTTCACTGTCCTGGCCTGTGGTCCTCTTGCAGTTACCTTGGGACGGGAAAGTCACAGAGCCAGCCTATCATCGGCCGGGGCGGGACATCGCTGCGGCCGGTGATAGGCTGAGCGCGCTGTCATGTATGCTCCTTACATGACAGTGCGCTCAGCCTATCAGCGGCCGAGGCGGGACATCGCTGCGGCCGGTGATAGGCTAAAGGCTCTGTGACGTTCCCATCCTCAGGACCGCAGCGGAGGGACCATGAGGAGGGACCACGTCGGAAGGTAAGTTAAAGTTTGTTTTGTTTATCTTTGCAGCGTTATTTTTAGTACAGATTTCTTGCGCCAACGGCCCACAAATCGTATGAGGATGAGCAGAGGAGTACACGCGGGTGACATGATGTGGGAACAGATTATCTGCGCTGATAATTGAGGGGGAGGGCGGGTAAGCAGAATAGCGCTCGCGGGTCAAATATGATTAGTGGGGACAGCGCGCTGCGGCGGATAATTCACTCATTCGAGGGGGGGAGGGGCCCAACCGGTATTGCGGTATGGGCAAAATTCATATCGTGAGGGGATAAAAACTGGTATTCGGTATGAACCGGTATATCGCCCAGCCCTACGGGAGCACATACGGCAGGGAGGAGCTAAAACCTTGCACTCTCATATGCCTTCATAAGCGCTCCTGTATGTCGTTCATTTCAATGAGCCCGGACCTAAAACTGTGGTCAACCACAGTTTTAGGTCCGGTTGTAAAAGCGCATACAGCGCAAAAATGAGCCGTCCGGACCAAACGTTTCACTGTGGTCGGCTCATTAAAATGATTGACATACGGGAGCGCTTACGAAGGTATGTGGGAGCGCAAGGTTTTAGCTCCCCCCCTGCTGTATGCGCTCCCGTATGGGAGAAAACGTAGTGGGAACCCAGCCTGACTTGACGGCAGCTGACTTGTTCTCCTGCAACCCTGTAGGTAGGATTCCCTTGTAGATAGCTTACCCCCTGTAGGTAGGATCCCCTTGTAGATAGCTTGCCCTCTGTAGGTAGGATCCCCTTGTAGATAGCTTGCCCCCTGTAGATAGGATACCCTTGTAGATAGCTTGCCCCCTGTAGCTAGGACCACCGTGTAGGTAGATTGCCCCCTTTAAATAGGACCCCCTGTAGATAATTTGCCCCCTGTATGTGTGTGGTGTCCCGGTACCGCATCCTATACGGTACCTATATGTCTGTGGGTCCCCATGGCCAGAGTCCCTAGGACGTAGGGGTCCACGTTGTATAGCCTGCCCTTGTCACCTCTATTCCAGATACTAAATCAGTAGTTTACTCAAGGTTTATGTAAATATAGTGATATACATGTAAATAAATGATTAATTACCTGCACGTAGCGTGCAAGGACCTGCGGGTCACGTGACTGGGTGAACTCTGTGGTGTTTCTGCTTTGGGACCTTTGGAGGTCCTTGTGACGTATGCAATCCCATCATACCGTGTAACAGTGAATGACGGGTATTCGGACCAATCGGATTCATCCCGCCCCCTGCCCATATAGGGGAGCGGCGGCCATTGTTCTCTCTCTTGTTCCTGGGCTGGCAAACGAGAAGGATCTGCGCAGCTATTATCGCAGTGAGTTAGGCCTGAGCCTTGCGGCAACGGTTGAACCTATTCAGAATCGTGAGTGTATCAATCCCAAGCACTCTGCAAGATCACCGGACCTTATCTATCCCCTAAATCCGGACAGATCTGCAATACTTATCCTAAATTCAGAGACTTGTAATAATACTCAAGGTCCGCAACAACTGTCAGTCACTGAGCAATATAGAGACTGTTTATATAAGACTGTCAGTGTGCATTGGATTTACCGCAAGCATTTAAGTAAAGTTATACAAGTTCAAGTTCGACTTCCTTGTGGACCTTCAGTCATTTCATTTCATGTGCTGACTGGATGGCTCCCCCGCCTGTAGCATGGTGTCCTCCACCCACTGCACCCGAGCCTCTTGCTTGAACACAGTGCAACGCTATGGAGGAATGAGGAGTGAGGTGTATTGTCACATGCTTCTTCATAAGACACAATGTTACAGACAATGGAGCCATCCAGTCAGTGCATGGAAGAACGGAGCCGCAGACAGGCAGAGTGTAGTGTAAGTGTGGTGTCCCACTGAGAGACTGGTTATTGTTCCTAATATGTTCAAGCACTTTACCAGAGCTTTAATATATTTTTATAAATATCCTGTTATATGTTATTTCTATATATGTTATTTATATATGTTTTGTACCTTTAAGACTGAGGAGCAGTGCAGGCCCATGTGACCCTGTATGCCCAATGGGAACCCCTAAATTCTTGGCCATATAGAGTAGTGGGGGGGAGGAATTGTCCAGTTTAGTGCTAGCCACTGTTGAAAGAAGAGCACAAGTCTGGTAAGGGTGTGAGGTGTGTGGAGAAGCTTTATCGGAAGGCCCAGATCAAATCTATCCTCTCGAGTCTTATCCAGTCATTATGCAAGGATCCCCTGCACATAGTAAATTCAAGCCTGGCGAAGAAAGCTACAGGACCTTGACAGAACCCTAGCTACCTGGAACAATCTTCAGTCTCCTTTCAAGTCAGTATTAATTCTATTGGGTGAAAAGCACCATAAGTCCAAGCAAGGGAACAGGGCTCCCAAGGGGTTACACTGCATCCTCTCCACTCTGCACCATACTGGCAGTGTAATACCATCTGCACCCTGCTCAGTAAAGACAGTTATCCGTAACCCGATGTCGGTGTGTTTCTTTACTCCCTTTACTCGCCCAGGAGAAGCTGTCTCCAACCTCGGACCGTGTATAGGCTAACATTGCCCTGGCATCACAAACAGGATAAGGTATTTCCTAGCACCCCCGTGGCTATTACAACTTTTGGCATCACAAACAGGATAAGGTATTTCCTATCACCCCCCGTGGCTATTACAACTTTTGGCATCACAAACAGGATAAGGTATTTCCTAGCTCCCCCGTGGCTATTACAACTTTTGGCGTCACAAACAGGATAAGGTATTTCCTAGCTCCCCCGTGGCTATTACAACTTTTGGCATCACAAACAGGATAAGGTATTTCCTAGCTCCCCCGTGGCTATTACAACTTTTGGCATCACAAACAGGATAAGGTATTTCCTATCACCCCCCGTGGCTATTACAACTTTTGGCGTCGCAAACAGCATAAGGTATTTCCTAGCACCCCCGTGGCTACCACATAAGTGCCGTTGCACAACTGTTCTGTTTTTGCCAGAACATTTGAATTGCCCAGGACAGGGTCCCAAATTCTGGGACTATCCTGACAAAAACGAGACAGTTGGCAACTATAGACGTATTTTAGCCTTAGAAGTGTTGCAAGTGCAGCCATAATCTGTGTGTCTGAATGGCTCCGAGTGCTGTGTGGCTCTGTCTAGTGTGATGTCTCTGTGATGTGAGCGGTCTATCTTCGTAGGGTTGACTGGGGGCAGTTTCTGCTACTTCTCCCCCCCCCCAATCAACCCCATTCAACTCTGAGAAGACTAATCTCTCCTCCCTTGTTTCTAAATCTCAGGTTACATAAAAAGAAAGTTGAAATATGGGAAGTCCAATAAAAAAAAGTTACAAATCCTTGGAGAGCCTTAGCTTGCTGGGGACATTGGTAAGTCCTGTTATCAGGCCTGGATTTTTATGGAATGAAAGGCAAGTTTGGTTGTGGGGTCTTTCATCCCTTTGCTAGACCACGCCAGAATTTCAGACTAATCCAGATCAGCACAGGTGCTGAAGACAACTTGTCACTGGGCTTTAAAGAGGTACTCCGCTGCTCAGCATTTGGAACAAACTGTTCTGAATGCTGGAGCCTACGCCGGGAGCTTGTGAAGTAATAGCCCCGCCCCCTCAATCCAAGTCTTTGGGAGGGGGCGTGACTGCCATCACGCCTCCTCCCATAGACTGGCATTGAGTGGGCGGGGAGTGATGTCATGAAGGGGCGGGGCTATGTGTTCGGAACAGTTTGGGGAGAGCCAGTCTGCAAGTGAGGCTGTGAGTAACCTCTGATAAGAGTTGGAGTCCTGAAGTGTGCAGCTTTAAAGAGGATGCATTCCTAGTGTAAGTAACACATTGTTGATGACTGTTTTTCTGGGTGGCTGGTAGTAAGGCACCTGTATAGATAACGAAGGTTTCTGTGTAGAGTTGGACAAGCAGGATTTACTTTGCAATAGTGTTAGGCCTGAAGCTGAAGAAAGATAAGGAACGAAACGTAAGACACGTTATCTATTGCATTACATTAAATGAAATGAACCAAAGATCCATAATGGCCAACATAATGGATCCCATATGAATGGAAGCTGCTCTCTAAATGGTGGGAGAACACAATGCAACCCATGAATGCTACTTCGTATGTGGGCGTCATGGACAATGTTACATCATTACTTCTGTTAAGTGCACCATTGTTAAAGCCTCCATAAATGAATATTCAAGCATGCCATGTTCTGTAACTAGATCTGCCAAGGTGCCTCAACCTGTCATTGACTACATGTGGGTAACCTAAGGAGCTGAATCAGACCAGGAATGAATGTAAAGGGTTTACATCCCTCACCAACACTGCCGAGGATCATGTTTCCAAGAGGGCGCCACTCCATTCCTTTACTTACGCCTGACAATAGCCTCATGTCATAGGGAACTTTTTATAGCGTTTAAAGGAACACTTAAGACTGGGTTACATAGTTACATAGTATGGTCGAAAAAAGACAAACGCCCATCAAGTCCAACCAAGGAGTTGAAGGGAAAGTGGGATGAAGGGGAAGGGATGTGATTATATTTCTGCATAAGCATTAAAGGGGTACTCCACTGGAAAACTTTTTTTTTTTTAATCAACTGGTGCCAGAAAGTTAAACAGATTTGTAAATGACTTCTATTTAAAAATCTTAACCCTTCCAGTACTTATCAGCTGCTGTATGTTCTAGAGGAAGTTCTTTTCTTTTTGGATTTCTTTTCTGTCTGACCACAGGAAAAGTCCAGAGTAGGAGCAAATCCCTATAGCAAACCTATCCTGCTCTGGACAGTTCCTAAAATGGACAGAGGTGTCAGCAGAGAGCACTGTGGTCAGACAGAAAGGAAATTTAAAAAGAAAAGAACTTCCTGTTGAGCATATAGCAGCTGGTAAGTACTGGAAGGATTCATTTATTTTTTTAATAGAAGTAATTTACAGTTTAACTTTCTGGCACCAGTTGATAAAAAAAATTTTTTTTCCAGTGAAGTACCCCTTTAAGTCTAATGGAAGAACATCTTACAATGAGATACGTTATACATCCATATGTTGTTGACAGTCACCATTGTGGTATCCCGGTACAGGACTTGGTCCTGTCCCTTTGTCTGGAGCCCCCTCAGCCAGAGTCCCTCCATGCTAATGGGCTCTCCTGAAGGGCTGACCCCTAGTCGCCTCTTAATATGGTAATATTTAATGTATATATTTATATATTTAATTAATCTAGGATACCTCTGTATAGGACCTTAAAAGTCATGTGATTTTAATTTATGTTCTGCTATGGTTTAAGGACCTTTGGGTCATGTGATATACCCAGAGTTCCATGGGTCAGGACTGACAGGTTTGGCTATCCGATGAGCTTTGTCCCACCCCTTTAAAGGGAACCAGTCATTAGATTTGACCCTATATATTGCTTGGCAAAGCGTTATATAGGGTAAAATTGTTGTCCTCACCATCCCCGGGGGACGATCCTGCCCCCAGGGATGGTGAAGATATGAAGTTATAAACTAGTCACCGCCGCCGCCGTAAGTAGTCACCTGGGCGGGGAGCTCCACTCACCTACTCCCGTTCTTCGGACGGGAGCGACGCCCCCTCCGCTTGATGGGCAGCGTCATTGTTCCGCTCACTGAACAGACGGAGCAGAGCGATGACGCGGCCCATCAATCAAGTGGAGGGGGCATTGCTCCCAGCCGAAGAACGGGAGCAGATGAGAAAAGCTCCCCGCCCAGGTGACTACTTACGGCGGCGGCGGTGACTAGTTTATAACTTCATATCTTCACCATCCCTGGGGGCAGGAGCATCCCCGGGAATGGTGAGGACAACATTTTTACCCTATATAACGCTTTGCCAAGCATTATATAGGGTAAAATCTGATGATTGGTTCCCTTTAATATATAAGGGGCTGCTGCCACTAAATTCTCTCTCTTGAGACCTGTACATGCAAGAAAGCACATCTCATATCTAAGCATCAATTCAAGCTAGGCCTGAAGCCTTATCTACCGCAGCCGCTAAACCGTGAGTTATCCAGCTCAAAACTACTAAAATCCTGTGTGACTACTGCAACTCAATTATCCTAAATTCAGTAGCACACTCCGCAACACCCCCATTGCATCCTTCCACCCCAGCACCATACCATGAAGGCCAAAAACATTAGTAATATGGTACTGCCCTAGTCACCAAATTTAGGACTGATGCAGAAAGGCATGGGCCAACAAGAAGATGCATGCAGAAGGAGAATATACAGCCATCATGGAGACCTGACAATGGACCCTTCTTTTTGGGCCTAGTACCTGCACCAACAATCCTAATTTATGACGAACTATTTATATTTTTACTCACCAAATATACGGTAACGTAGGAACAGAGTTAGAGTGCCTTATTAAAGGAATTGTCCAATTTAGGAAACCTGTTTCTTATACCCTATTAAGAAATTCAGAGTTAATAGATAGGGCCTCATATTCTGGCCAGAATGAAAAGTGGTTATAAGAACCGTCTCTTGCTTTGGAGGACCTGCACCGTCTTGCGTTCCAAAGACAACCCACTGATTTAAAGGGGTACTCCACTAACTAAATGTTCCAAACGCTGTTTTTGCGCTGCGGGGGTCAGCCACGCCCCTCGGCATGTCACTGCCACGCCCCCACAATGCAAGTCAATGGGAGGGGGCGTGACAGTCGTCACGCCCTCTCCCATAGACTTGCATTGAGGGGGCGTGGCAGTGACATGCCGAGGGGTGTGGCTGACCCCCACAGCACGAAAACAGCATTTGGACATTTAGTTCCAAATGCTGACCAGTGGAGAACCCCTTTAAATGGATGCACTGTAATGCTTAGTTTCCCCTCTGGTGGCACTGCAGGGGAATTCAACAATTACCTCTAGGCTTCTCTACAGATTACACTGGGTCCCAGCTAGAGAACACTTTGAGAACTGCTTATTTTTGGGATACCTTTCTAACAAAAAGGTATGGTCCACAACAGAGTACCATTAAAATGGGTTGTCCAAGAGTCAGGACACATTAAAGGGAAGTTCAAGTTACAAAGCCTGGTCCCGTTAACCCCTTAAGGACTCAGCATTTTTCCGTTTTTGCGTTTTCGTTTTTTCCTCCTTACCTTTAAAAAATCATAACTCTTTCAATTTTGCACCTAAAAATCCATATGATTGCTTATTTTTTGCGCCACCAATTCCAGTTTGTAATTACATCAGTCATTTTATCCAAAAATGTACGGCGAAACGAAAAAAAAATCATTGTGAGACAAAATTGAAAAAAATAAAGCCATTTTGTAACTTTTGGGGGCTTACGTTTCTACACAGTACATTTTTCGGTAAAAATGACACCTTATCTTTATTCTGTAGGTCCATACGATTAAAATGATACCCTTCTTTTATAGGTTTGATTTTGTTGTGCTTCTGGAAAAAATCATAACTACATGCAGGAAAATGTATACGTTTAAAATTGTCATCTTCTGACCCCTATAACTTTTTTTATTTTTCCGTGTATGGGGCGGTATGAGGGCTCAATTATTGCGCCGTGATCTAAAATTTTTAGCGGTACCATTTTTGCATTGATAGGACTTATTAATCGCTTTTAATTCATTTTTTCTTGATATAAAGAGTGACCA
Organism: Hyla sarda; assembly: GCF_029499605.1. NCBI lineage: Eukaryota > Metazoa > Chordata > Amphibia > Anura > Hylidae > Hyla > Hyla sarda. Next base: position 395,043,231 of record NC_079192.1, on the reverse strand, counting down.
GAAATGCACTATTTTGGACTTTAGAATTTTTTTTGCGCGCACGCCATTGATTGTGCCGTTTAATTAATTATATATTTTTATAATTCAGACATTTCCGCACGCGGCAATACCACATATGTTTATTTTTATGTTTATTTACACAGTTGTTTTTTTTATGGGAAAAGGGGGGTGATTCAAACTTTTAATAGGGAAGGGGTTAAATGATCTTTATTCACTTTTTTTTCCACTTTTTTTTTGCAGTGTTATAGACCCCATAGGGACCTATAACACTGCACACACTGATCATTGTTATCCTATAGGGACATATAACACTGCACACACTGATCATTGTTATCCCATAGGGACCTATAACACTGCACACACTGATCTTTCACATTGATCAGTGGTTTCTCATAGGAAACCAGTGATCAATGATTCTGCCGCTTGACTGCTCATGCCTGGATCTCAGGCACTGAGCAGTCATTCGGCGATCGGACAGCGAGGAGGCAGGTAGGGACCCTCCTGCTGTCCTGTAAGCTGTTCGGGATGTCGCGATTTCACCGTGGCTATCCCGAACAGCTCCCTGAGCTAACCGGCATACTTTCACTTTCACTTTAGATGCAGCGTTCAACTTTGAACGCCGCGTCTAAAGAGTTAGTAGTGCACGGCACTGCGATCATGCCGCACGCTATTAGCCACGGGTCCCGGCCGTTGTTAGAGGCCGGGCCCGACCCGCTATGACGGGGGTTATAGATCGGGAGCGGACTCATGACGTTCCAGTACGTCATGAGTCCTTAAGGGGTTAAAGGGGTACTCCGGTCAAAAACATATTTTTTTAAGTCAACTGGTGCCAGAAAGTTAGGGTGGGTTCACACTACGTTTTCTCCCATACGGGAGCGCATACGGCAGGGGGGAGCTAAAACCTCGCGCTCCCGTATGCCTTCATATGCGCTCCCGTATGTAATTCATTTCAATGAGCCGGCCGGAGTGAAACGTTCGGTCCGGTCGGCTCATTTTTGCGCCGTATGCGCTTTTACGACCGGACCTCAAACCGTGTTTGACCACAGTTTTAGGTCTGGGGGAAAAGCGCATACGGCGCAAAAATGAGCCGACCGGACCGACCGTTTCACTCCGGCCGGCTCATTGAAATGAATGACATACGGGAGCGCATACGGGAGCGCGAGGTTTTAGCTCCCCCCTGCCGTATGCGCTCCCGTATGGGAGAAAACGTAGTGTGAACCCAGCCTTAAACAGATTTGTAAATTACTTCTATTAAAAAATCTTTACCCTTCCAGTACTTTTTACCAGCTGTATGCTACAGAGGAAATTCTTTTCTTTTTAAATTTCTTTTTTGTCTTGACCACAGTGCTCTCTGCTGACACCAGATGCCCGTATCAGGAACTGTCCAGAGCAGGAGAAAATCCCCATAGCAAACCTATGCTGCTCTGGACAGTTCCTGACACGGACAGAGGTGTCAGCAGAGAGCACTGTGGACAAGACAAAAAAGAAATTCAAAAAGAAAAGAATTTCCTCTGTAGCATACAGCTGCTAAAAAGTACTGGAAGGGTAAAAAATTTTTAATAAAAGTAATTTGCAAATCTGTTTAACTTTCTGGCACCAGTTGATTTAAAAAATAAGTTTTCCACTGTAGTACCCCTTTAAGGCTTACCCTCAACTCCCAGCCTTTCCTTGATTGGCATACATTGGCTGTGTACATTGGGGCTCGGCCTCCTTGACACTTGTCTGAGAAATTAAAAGAAGATTTTGGAAGTTTGGCAACCTCCATCTGCTCAAGGAAATATACAGTTTGCATTTATTTCCTAACAGCTATCCAATGGTGTCTGTAGCTCTTAGCAGCACATAGAGCTGACATATTCCCTTTAAAGGCTATGAATACCTTCAAATTTATTTTTTGTGCTTAGTATGGCACAATTTCTTCCCAATGGACCCTTTATATAAAATTAGTTTAGTTTCTTTTCTACAGCCTCCTTCTGTTCCTTATAGTGCAGTCTGTTGGGTTCCATTCACAGTGAAATCATTGGGAGCCTTAGTCTGCAGCTTTTATCTCCCCTTTCCTGAATGGTATCCAGAGCAAGGGGCAACATAGATCTGGTCATAAATCAGCTTAGGCTCCTTTCACACTACACTGTTGCTCTGTTACAAATGGACTTAAAGGGGTACTCCGGTGGAAAACTTTTTTTTTTTTTTTTAAATCAACTGGTGCCAGAAAGTTAAACAGATTTGTAAATTACTTCTATTAAAAAAATCCATTTTAAGAACTGTCCCGAGTAGGAGAAAATCCCCTTAGCAAACATATGCTGCTTCTGACAGTTCCTAAAATGGACAGAGATGTCAGCAGAGAGCACTGTGCTCATGATGTCAGCAGAGAGCTTCGTGTTCAAAAAAGAAAATAATTTCTTAGTATTCAGTAGCTAATAAGTACTGGAAGGATAAAAAAATTTTTTAATAGAAGTAATTTACAAAACTGTTTAACTTTCTGGCACCAGTTGATTTAAAAAAAAATAAATAAAAAAAAAAGGTTATCACCAGAGTACCCCTTTAATGGCTCTTTTTTTTTTTTTTTCCTACCTTGGTTGCCATTAACGTCCATTATTGTAACAGAGCAAAACGGGAGTTTTAACAGGCAAAGAGGATCCCACTTCAATTGGATTCACTTGAATGGAATTCCTCTAATCTGTCCAGACACTGAGAAGTAAGCACTGGTAATATTAGGTGCCCATTACTGCACTAAGTACATAGAGAAATCCCAATAATGCCTGTTCTGTGCCATGTTATTATTTACTTCTCAACATCTATATTGTTATATTTATATCTTGTTTTGGCAGATCTCCTATAGCAGAGGTCCCCAACTCAGTCCTCCAGGCCACCAACAGTCCAGGAATTGAACTGTTGTTCCCTTTTCTATTCCAATGGAGTAACTGAAAAAACCCAGAATGTTGGTGGGCCTTAAAGGGGTACTCCGCCCCTAGACATCTTATCCCCTATCCAAAGGATCGTGATCTCCCTGCTGCACCCAGCGGTCGTTTAGAGCGTTGGGTGCAGCGGCGGAGGCTTGTGACTTCACCGCCACGCTCCCTCAATGCAAGTCTATGGGAGGGGGCGTGACGGCAGTCACGCCCCCTCCCATTGACTTGCATTGAGGGGCGTGACCATGATGTCAAGAGCGGGGACGTAACCGTGACGTCATGAGCCTCCGTCCCGCATCGCCAGTCATCCGGCATGGCCAGTCATCCGGCATCACCAGTCACCGGATGTCTTGGGTGCTGCAGACAACATCACGGGGGTCCCAAGTCGCGGCACCCCTGCAATCAGACATTTTATGCACTAAACATCTTATCCCCTATCCAAAGGAGAGGGGTTAACCTGTTAAGGACCAAGTACGTCCTGAGTCCTTTCCCTTTCTATAACGCGGGGCCACGTGGGTCGGGCCCAGCCTCTAACAATGGCCGGGACCCGTGGCTAATAGCGCGCGGCAATGATCACGGTGCCGCGCGCTATTAACCCTTTAGACGTGGCGTTCAACTTTTAAAGTGAAAGTAAAACATTGCCGGTTAGCTCAGGGGGCTGTTCGGTATGTCCGCGGCTAAATCGCGGCATCCCGAACAGCTGTGGGACACGAGGAGGGTCTCCTACCTGCCTCCTGGTGTCCGATCGACGAATGACTGCTCAGTGCCTGAGATCCAGGCATGAGCAGTCAAGCGGCAGAATCATTGATCACTGGTTTCCTATGAGAAACCACTGATCAATGTAAAAAATCAGTGTGTGCAGTGTTATAGGTCCCTATGGGATAACAATGATCAGTGTGTGCAGTGTTATAGGTCCCTATGGGACCTATAACACTGCAAAAAAAAGTGGAAAAAAAAAGTGAATAAAGATCATTTAACACCTCCCCTATTAAAAGTATGTATCACCCCCCTTTTCCCATTTAAAAAAAACTGTAAATAAAAATAAACATATGTGGTATCGCCGCGTGCAGAAATGTCCGAATTATAAAAATATATCGTTAATTAAACCGCACAGTCAATGGCGTACGTGCAAAAAAATCCCAAAGTCCAAAATATTCTTTATATATGAATATCAATAAGTCCTATCAATGCAAAAATGGTACCGCTAAAAACTGATGTCATTACAAAGCAGAATTGGTGGCGCAAAAAATAAGCCATCATATGGATTTTTAGGTGCAAAATTTAAAGGGTTATGATTTTTTAAAGGTAAGGAGGAAAAAAACGAAAGTGCAAAAACAGAAAACACCTTGGTCCTTAAGAGGTTAAAGGGGTACTCTGGTGGAAAACTTTATTTTTTTTATTTTTTTTATTTTTAAATCAACTGGTGCAAGAAAGCTAAACAGATTTGTAAATCACTTCTATTAAAAAAAATCTAAATCCCTCCAGTACTTATTAGCGGCTGTATACTACAGAGGAAATGCTTTTCTTTTTGGATTTCTCTGATGTCACGACCACAGTGCTCTCTGCTGACCTCTGCTGTCCATTTTAGGAACTGTCCAGAGCAGGAGAAAATCCCCATAGCAAACATATGCTGCTCTGGACAGTTCCTAAAATGGACAGCAGAGGTCAGCAGAGAGCACTGTGGGCATGACAGAAGAGAAATCCAAAAAGAAAAGCATTTCCTCTGTAGTCTACAGCCGCTAATAAGTACTGGAAGGATTAAGATTTTTTAATAGAAGTAATTTACAAATCTGTTTAGCTTTCTGGCACCAGTTGATTTAAAAAATAAAAAAGTTTTCCACCGGAGTACCCCTTTAACCCTTATCCTTTGGATAGGGGATAAGATGTCTAGGGGCGGAGTACCCCTTTAAGGACTGGGTTGGGACCAATTACCTACATTATCAGGAATCGGTTTGAGTACTCAGATGCCTGTTCTTAGGCCAAGAACAGATGGTTCCATGGGATTTTCTCTGTTTTGGCTGCAAGAAGGGGGTACATAGGTAGGTACATTTAAGAGATAGGTAGATAAGGAAACTGTGGGGGGGAAGCATGGAGGGGTCGTTTAGTCTAGAAAATTCTCTATTTTTGAGTAGAAATGACCAACCAGGCATGTGAAGGCCTGGACAGATGGTGCCGGTTGGTGATTTGGCACCTTTACATTATGTGACGGAGTATCTTGCCTCTCACTGCTCTGTGTTTGTAATGCAGATTGTGTTGTAAGTGACCTACGGGGAAGGCAAATTATCATTTATTAGCAAATGTTGAAATGTAGGAGAATGATAGACAAAAAAAGCAAATAGGCAGCTTTCATGCACTGCAAAAGTATTCAACATCCCTACATATTTCATATTTAATGGTTTCTCAAATATTAGGGAAAAGGGAATCTGAATAATCACATACAGTACCATAGTTTTTTTTTATCACTGCACTTGTTACAGGGACAAAATTGGTCAATACGCCTAAAAAACATAAATGCCTCCTTAAAGAGAATCTGTCTCTAGGTAGGTTCCTTTAAATGGGCAATTCAAAAAGCGTCCCTCCATGTAATGGCTTATGTGACTCCTATCATATTTGGATATAATTTAGTATGCCAAAAATAAAAAAAGAGTCCTTTCCCCAGAAAACCAGCCCTAAAATCTTGGGCACCAACTGTCAATCTTTCCTGCAATCTGCAGTCCACTACCTGTTGTTAGGGGAATTCTGTCTCTAATAACAGCTAGATCAGGACAGAACAAGGAAGCTGAGTCAAGGCATGTAAAGTGTCATATGGAAGAAAGAAAGAGCCTGGGCTGTGCACCTGCAAGCCTAGCCAGTCTGCATGATGTGTAAATACCAGTGCACAGTGCTACAGTGTGACCCCCCCAGATTCTTAACAGCAGCAGCAATTAAGTGCATGATGTAACCCCTTCAAGCCTGTTCAGTTTGGTGCATTTTCACCAGCACTATGGGGGAGATTTATAAAAACCTGTGCAAAGGAAAAGTCGCCCAGTTGCCCATAGCAACCAATCAGGTCGCTTCTTTCATTTTGCAGAGGCCCTGTTAAATATGAAAGAAGCAATCTGATTGGTTGCTATGGGCAACTTTTCCTCTGGACAGGTTTTGATAAATCTCCCCCTATGTCATTGCAAGCAGAGAATAGTAAGTGCTATGCTGTGATTGGCCAGAGAAGTAAGGAAAGGGAATTATAGGAGTACTATTGGATAACAGTTCATCTTTGGTCCCCCTCCCTGAAATGTGCATGGTTGAGGGGACTCTAGGGAACTAAATAACAGCAGTGAGAGCACTAAATCACCTGGTCACCCCTCTCAAGGGTTAATTTTACCAAATAATGTAAGTGTTCTGAAAAAAACAGGTACAGGTATTAATTTTACCTGAGTTTATGGTCAAGTTAGGGCCAATTTCTGGTGACAATTTTAATGGTGCCCCCCTCCAGCCCCTTGCTCATAAGAAATCATGGTGTGCAGAAAATCTAGTCATACAGTTCCCAAATTATACCGCTACACAAGGAGCAAATACCCCCATGTATATTACCATCATACTGTTACAAAACCTGCTGTACTGACACCAACAATATGGCCAAATAATACCATCCCAACATGACCACATACTACAAATCAGCACCAGTTAAAGGGGTACTCTGGTGGAAAACTATTTTTTTTTAACCAACTGGTGCAAGAAAGTTAAACAGGTTTGTAAATGACTTCTATGTAAAAATATTTATCCTTCCAGTACTTATCAGCTTCTGTATGTTCCACGGGAAGTTCTTTTCTTTTTAAATTTCTTTTCTGTCTGACCACAGTGCTCTCTGCTGACACCTCTGTCCATGCCAGGAACTCTCCAGAGCAAGAGAAAATCCCCATAGCAAACCTCTCCCGCTCTGGACAGTTCCTGACATGGACAGAGGTGTCAGCAGAGAGCACTATGGTAAGACACAAAAGAAATGTAAAAAGAAAATAACTTCCTGGGGAGCATACAGCAGCTGATAAGTACTGGAAGGATTAAGCATATGTTTGCTATGGGGATTTTCTCCAGCTCTGGACAGTTCCTAAAATGGACAGCAGAGGTCAGCAGAGAGCACTGTGGTCATGACATCAGAGGAAATGCATTTCTTTTTTTGGATTTCTCTTTAGTATACAGCCCCTAAAAAGTACTGGAAGGATTAAGATTTTTAAATAGAAGTCATTTACAAATCTGTTTAACTTTCTGGCACCAGTTGATAAAAAAAAAAAATGTTTTCTACTGGAGTACCCCTTTAATTTGAATTTTTTTTTTCTCCGGAGTACCCCTTTTAGGTCACTGATACAGCAAGAGTACAGCAAAGTAATTTCAATTGTAATGCAATGCACTGGATAAACTTGCCATCACCAGCATCTTATTATAAATACTGCATTGCAATATCGTAAGTTCACTATGAGGACAGCACCGGGACACAGGAAATCCCTACTCCATTGTTTACGATCAAATTTCTGGAATAAAATAAGCCGACAAGAAGAAGAGAGTGACAGAACCGTGCGACCATCTGCACCTTACGAGGGGGTCGGATCCTTTCTTCACCTCCATTTTTGACAACAGTCATCAGAAAACACACAACCAAAGAAAAAATAAAAAAATGTATAAAAAACCCAACCAAACCGAAGCTGAACACTGGGAACACAAAGGACGAACCGGAGGATTATAAAAGATTAACTCGAAACGCGTGTCAGTGGGAAGCCTAATTGGAAAGGGCAAAAGTATCCGGCCTTGTGCCACTGCAGGTATTCTGTTTTGTTGAATTATTCATGTGACAGGACACAGAGATACTGCTCAGAGACTACACACTGTGTTAAAAGCGTCTCTGAAACGATCGCCTATGGGGTGAGGCACGGTGAACGGGGGGAAGTAGAGGCTGAAAGCCCATTGAAAATAGTTTTTTCGGTTTCACTAACAAGCTTTAAAGGGGTACTCCGGTGGAAAACTTTTTATTTTTTTTAAATGAACCTGTGCCAGAAAGTAAAACAGATTTGTAAATTACTTCTATTAAAAAAAATCTTTACCCTTCCAGTACTTTTTAGCAGCTGTATGCTACAGAGGAAATTCTTTTCTTTTTGAATTTCTTTTTTTTTGTCTTGTCCACAATGCTCTCTGCTGACACCTCTGTCCGTGTCAGGAACTGTCCAGAGCAGGAGAACATCCCCATTGCAAACATATGCTGCTCCGGACACGGGCAGAGGTGTCAGCAGAGAGCACTGTGGACAAGACAAAAAAGAAATTCAAAAAGAAAAGAATTTCCTCTGTAGCATACAGCTGCTATTAAAGGGGGTATTCCAGGAAAAAACTTTTTTATATATCAACTGGCTCCAGAAAGTTAAACAGATTTGTAAATTACTTCTATTAAAAAATCTTAATCCTTTCAGTACTTATGAGCTTCTGAAGTTAAGGTTGTTCTTTTCTGTCTAAATCCTCTCTGATGACACCTGTCTCGGGAATCGCCCAGTTTAGAAGAGGTTTGCTATGGGGATTTGCTTCTAAACTGGGTGTTTCCTGAGACCTGGTGTCATCAGAGAGGACTTAGACAGAAAAGAACAACCTTAACTTCAGAAGCTCATAAGTACTGAAAGGATCAAGATTTTTGAATAGAAGTAATTTACAAATCTGTTTAACTTTCTGGAGCCAGTTGATATATAAAAAAAAGTTTTTTCCTGGAATACCCTTTTAAATAGTGATGAGCAGCAAGGGCCATATTCAAATTTGCGATATTATGCGAATATATTGGTGATTATTCATCCTATGTTCGCGAAATTCGCATATTCGCTATGTTCATTCACTTTTTTTCCATGCAAATACAAATAAAATTTGCATACAAATTCGCATAAAAGAAGGCATGTGAAAAACAAACAAAAAAAATACTTGGCATTAGGAATATATATAGGAATATATTCTACATATTCACGAAATCGCAAAGTGACGATATTCGAGATAAAAATTTGCATTACGAATATTCGTGCTCAACACTACTAATAAGTACAGGAAGGATTAAGATTTTTTAATAGAAGTAATTTACAAATCCGTTTGTAAAACTTTCTGGCACCAGTTCATTAAAAAATAAAGTTTTCCTCCGGAGTACCCCTTAACGACCAAGGACGTATATTTACGTCCTTGGTCGGCTCCCGCGATATAACGCGGGGTCACGCGGTGACCCCGCGTCATATCGGGTCAGTCCCGGCTTGTATCTGATGCCGGGACCCGGGGCTAATAGCGCGCGGCAGCGATCGCGGTGCCGCGCACTATTAACCCTTTAGACGCGGCGTTGAAAGTTGAACGCCCGTCTAAACCGAAAGTAAAACCTTCCCGGCTGCTCAGCGGGGCTGATCGGGACCACTGCAGTGAGAATGCGGTGTTCCGATCAGCTGGGACACGAGCGGAGGTCCTCTTACCTTCCTCCGGCGTGTCCCCTCGGCGACTGATTGCTCCAAGCCTGAGATTCAGACTTGAGCAATCGACCGCCGATAACACTGATCACTGCAAAGCTATGGCTTTGCAGTGAACAGTGTATAAGATCAGTGTGTGCAGTGCTATAGGTCCCTATGGGATAACAATGATCAGTGTGTGCAGTGCTATAGGTCCCTATGGGAGCTATAACACTGCAAAAAAAAAAAAAGTGTAAAAAAAAAAGTTAATAAATGTGATTTAACCCTTTCCTTAATAAAAGTTAAAATCACCCCCCTTTTCCCATAAAAAAACACACCATGTAAATAAAAATAAATATAAACATATGTGGTTTAGCCACGTGCGTAAATGTCCGAACTATAAAAATATATAATCAATTAAACCGCACGGTTCATAATAAAGTATTTTTGGTCGCTTTTTATATCATGAAAAAATGATTAAAAAGCTATCAAAATTTCAGATCAATACAAAAATGGTACCGCTAAAAACTTCAGATCACGGCGCAAAAAATTAGCCCTCATACCGCCCCATATGTGGAAGAATAAAAAAGTTATAGGGGTCAGAAGATGACAATTTTAAACGTATACATTTTTCTGCATGTAGTTATGATTTTTTACAGAAGTCCGACAAAATCAAACCTATACAGTGGTCCCTCAACATATGATATTAATTGGTTCCAGGAGAACCATCATATGTTGAAACCATCATATGTCGAGTACATATGTCTATGTAAAAATGGTAATTGGTTCTGGGGCCTCGGAACCATTGTATGTTGAATACATATCTCTATGTGAAACTGCTAATTGGTTCTGGGATGACCATTGTATGGGGAGTGTTTAACAAACCAGGGTGCCTCCAGCTGTTGCACAACTAAAACTCCCAGCATGCATGTACAGCCATTGACTGTCTGGGCATGCTGGGAGTTATAGTTTTGCAACAGCTGGAGGCACACTGATAGGGAAACATTGATGTATGGGGTGTATAGTGTGTATATGTATTGTATGTGATGTGTGACATCACATACAGTACTGTACAGTTCTTTAAATATCTTCAGGGGGGACAGAATGTCCTCCATTACCATCCTGCCAACTACAGCTCTATAGGAAAGGAAGGGGAGGGCAGCCAGCAGCTCATTGGATGCCTGCAGCAAGATGCTGCATGCTATTGGCTATGGCTGCACTGGGGGGGCGGGGCTTACACGGAGCTCACAGTGGAAGCCTGTATGAGCAGGGTACCCCTTAAAGCAAACGAAAGTTTGTGGCCCGCGCCAGGTATGTAGTGAAGAAAACTGTGTCTTGAAGCAGTTCTGTGTCCTGAGCAGAGCAACCAATCACAGTGTCTCAGCACTCAGCACTTTCCTCAGCTATTGGGGACACAGAACACTTCAAGACTCAGTTTTCTTCACTACTGTGGAGAGGAGAAGTGCAGGACAGGTAAGGTTGTCTATGTGTGTCTGTCAGTCTATGTCTGTGTGTGTCTGTCTGTCTATGTGTGTGTGCATGTGTGTGTGTCTGTCTGTCTGCTTGTGTGGGTGTCTGTCTGTCTGCTTGTGTGGGTGTCTGTCTGTCTATGTGTGTGCATGTGTGTGTGTCTGTCTATGTGTGTGTGCATGTGTGGGTGTCTATGTGTGTGTGCATATGTGGGTGTCTGTCTGCCTGCATGTGTGCCTGTCTGTCTATGTGTGTGTGCATGTGTTTGTCTATGTGTGTGTGCATGTGTCTGTCTATGTGTGTTTGTCTGTCTATGTGTGTTTGTGTCTGTCTGTCTATGTATGTGTGCATGTGTGTTTGTCTGTCTATGTGTGTTTGTGTCTGTCTGTCTATGTATGTGTGCATGTGTGTGTGTGTCTGTCTATGTGTGTTTGTGTCTGTCTGTCTATGTATGTGTGCATGTGTGTGTGTGTCTGTCTGTCTATGTGTGTTTGTGTCTGTCTGTCTATGTGTGTGTGCATGTGTGTGTGTGTCTGTCTGTCTATGTATGTGTGCATGTGTGGGTGTCTGTCTGTGTGTGAGAGTCTGTGGGGGGGGGGGGGGGTTGTTATCGAAAATGCTACCTAATGTGGGGAACCTGCTACTACCTAATGTGGTAAACCTGCTTCTACCTAATGTGGGGAACCTACTACTACTTCCTAATGTGGGGAACCTGCTACTACCTAATGTGGGGAACCTGCTTCTACCTAATGTGGGGAACCTGCTTCTACCTAATGTGGGGAACCTGCTTCTACCTAATGTGGGGAATCTGCTACTACCTAATGTGGGGGACCTGCTACTACCTAATGTGGGGAAACTGCTACTACCTAATGTGGGGAACCTGCTGCCTACCTAATGTTGGGAACCTGCTACTACCTAATGTGGGGAACCTGCTGCCTACCTAATGTGGGGAACCTGCTGCCTACCTAATGTGGGGAACCTGCTTCTACCTAATGTGGGGAACCTGCTACTACCTAATGTGGGGGACCTGCTACTACCTAATGTGGGGAAACTGCTACTACCTAATGTGGGGAACCTGCTGCCTACCTAATGTTGGGAACCTGCTACTACCTAATGTGGGGAACCTGCTGCCTACCTAATGTGGGGAACCTGCTGCCTACCTAATGTGGGGAACCTGCTGCCTACCTAATGTGGGGAACCCCCAGAAGTAGCAACCCCATCATCCGTCAGCTCATGCTTATACCACACGGGGTAGGGGGAATGGGGGGGGAACCATATTGAAAACCGTATACATTGACTCTCCATTGAAAACCGTATGCCAAAAGATGCATCCGGTTGTGTCTGTTTTGCGTCTTTTATGGTTTTGTTTGTTTTTTTACCCATACCCAAAACCGTAGCCTACCACGGTTTTTGGTCCGGGTAAAAAAACATATTAAAACCGTATACTTTTTTTTTTTAAACATGGGAGTCAATGGGAACCGTACAGAACCGTATGTGCATACAGTTCCATCCAGTTTGCACCATACGGTTTTTGACTTTGCACAGTTTTTTTTCTTTGGAATTTCAATCAAACAAGTGAAACTTTAATCATAATGGAGTGAAAAGTTAAAAACTTATACGTTTTTTTCTTTAAAAAACGGATGCAACCGGACATAATTTTTCAAACCGTATAAGGTTTTTAATCGTATACGGGTTAAAATTTGTACACGCGTTTGGATACAGTTTAGTCCGGTTTTGAGGAAAACCTGAAACGGGAACTGTATTGCAAAAACGTGGTGTGAATGCAGCCTAACACGTGTGATTTATGCAACATCCGTCTCATCAAAACTACATCACATCAGTAACTAGGCAACCATAAACAAAAGAAATCAATTCTCAGCAAAGGAAAAGAAAGCAGGTACTTGTGTCTCTTAATTCCGTGGCATCCCGTCGTCACGGATCTCAGGGGGGTCTCTGTGAAGTGATAGTAGATCACATTAGTAATTGCCAACTGTACAAACTCAAAATAGTTGCATTGACTCATAATCGCGATTTAACCCCCGTAGTGCCAGGGTGTCCAAATGGTGCATCCAGAACGCTTCTTTTTTAAGGAGCAATTTTCTATGTTTCCCCCGCATCTAGACGGGAGTACCTCATCTATCACCTGATATTTTAACTGTGTGATCGAATGACCCTTTTCCTTAAAATGTTGGGGGATCGGTAATAGTAAATTGTTGCATCTGATGCTAGATTTGTGTCGATTGATGCGGTCTCCTACACATTGGGTTGTTTCTCCAACATATAGGAGACCGCATGAACATTTTATCAGATAGATGACATTACGAGACTGACACGTGTAGAAACCCACAATTGGAAATCTCTTTCCACTGTGTGGGTGCGTAAAGGAATCACCTCTGATGACATTCAGCACAGCTCAAGTACGGAAATGTCCCACATAATTTGGTACTCAGAAATGTTTGGCGTCTCTTTTGTTTAGTACCCACATCTGCCCTAACAAGACGATCTTTCAAATTTTGCGATCGTTTGTTGCAGATGAGTGGAGGATTTTTCAACTCTTCTATAGCTGGGTAAGATCTTTCTCAAATTCTCCAGTGTTCTCTCACTGTCTGGTCAGTTTTTCTGGTGAGGGGATGATATGTCCATATCAATGGGATCACCTTTTTATCCTTCTCTCTCATTTTTCTCTCTTGACTAACCCTATCAGGGGATAGGATTTTCTGGGGGTAACCTCTTTCCCTGAACTTCTCGTCCAGCTCCTTTAGTCTCACCTCTCTCTTTTTTAGGGTCCGTTACAATTCTTTGGATCCTCTGTCTTTGTGAGTTAGGAATTGCCCGTTTCGTGGATGGAGGGTGGGCACTGGTGTAGTGTTTTTACCAGTTGGCTTTCTAAATAAGTCTGTACAGAGGCCCCCCCTACCGTCTTTTTCAATCATAGTATCCAAGAACCTCACCCTTGTCTGGTCTGCTGTTATGGTGAATTTCAATTCTTCCCTGATAGAGTTCATGTACTCGAAAAATTCTTGAAAAGATGAACGTGGCCCCTTCCATATGCACACTATGTCGTCTATAAATCTCCACCAAATTTTGGCATGTTGCTGAAAGACGTTATGATGAAAAATATACGGCTCCTCATAGTGTGACATGTAAGCATTAGCATATGGGGGGCCGCGTTTGCCCCATTACCAAACCTCGGCACTGCAGGTAATAGGAGTCCTCGAATAGGAAATAATTCTCATGTAGAACAATATCCAGCATTTCAAGAAAAAATTTTTTTTTAATTTAAACTGTAATCACTCCTTTTTAAAAAGCCACCTTGTAGCCGCAATACCTTTTTGGTGCTCTATCGACGTATAAAGGCTTACTACATCGATAGTAACCAGCCATGTTTCCTGAGAAACCTCCCTAACAAAAGGGCCTCTCATTTTGTCCAGTGCATAAACTTGACACATTCCAAATGGACATAGACTTGGAGAGACTTTTTCGGAATGTGAGGCTGAAAGCACATTTCTCCATAGACCAAGTGAGAGGTGAGGAACGTGTACAGACTCACTCTGGTGACTAGGTTACTGGAGAGACGTTGTCTTTGAGTGACTTTAATTTAAGGTTACAGAGTAACTATAATCCTCCTAAATATTATCATCCCATTGAGACTTTTTGTAATTTGGTTAAAATGGATGTACATAAAGTGTTTAAGGATCTCCAGAAGGGAGAACACTGTGTATTTGGTAATTTGACCACTTTAGAAAAGAGATCTCTAACAGATCTATCTGCCGATCGCAACATAACCATAAAACCGGCCGATAAAGGCGATGCAGTAGTTGTGATGGATACAACGATGTATAAACAGGAGATTGTGCGGCAATTGGCAGATAGAGACACTCACTCAGTATTGATTGGTAATCCTTTGCATAAGATTCAGGATCGGATAAGGGCTTTGATTGATAAGTATGATGAGATGGGAATAATTGAGAATAAGGAGATGATTTTTTTTACAGCAAAAGAACCCTATCACACTTGTGTTTTATAGTCTGCGAAGATACATAAGGGGCTGACCAATCCTCCTGGTCGCCCCATTGTTTCTTCGATGGACTCAGTCTTGACTACACTGTCAATCGTCCTGGAAAAGGCACTTAAATGAACTCCTTCTTTTCTGTTGGACTCCTCCGACTTCTTAGAGGTGCTAACAACCATTAGTGAGGTTACTCTGGAAACATGGCTGGTTACTATCGATGTAGTAAGCCTTTATACGGCGATAGAGCACCAAAAAGGTATTGTGGCTACAAGGTGGCTTTCAGAAAGGAGTGATTACAGTTTAAATAAATAAAAAAAATTTAATTCTTGAAATGCTGGATATTGTTCTACATGAGAATTATTTCCTATTCGAAGACTCCTATTACCTGCAGTGCCGAGGTTCAGCGATGGGGGCGAACGTGGCCCCCTGTATGCTAATGCTTATATGTCACACTATGAGGAGCCGTATATTTTTCATCATAACCTCTTTCAGCAACATGCCAAAATTTGGCGGAGATTTATAGAAAACATAGTGTGCATATGGGAGGGGCCACGTTCGTCCTTACAAGAATTTTTCGAGTACATGAACTCTATCAGGGAAGAGTTGAAATTCACCATAACAGCAGACCAGACAAGGGAGAGGTTCTTGGATACTATGATTGAAAAAGACCTTGGGCCTCTGTACAGACTTATTTAGAAAGCCAATTGATAAAAACAGTCTCTTACACTACACCAGTGCCCACCCTCCATCCACGAAACGGGCAATTTCTGACTCACAGAGACAGAGGATCCAAAGAATAGTAACATACCCTAAAAAAGAGAGAGGTGAGACTAAAGGAGCTGGACGAGAAATTCAGGGAAAGAGGTTACCCCCAGAAAATCTTATCCCCTGATAGGGTTAGTCAAGAGAGACAAATAAGAGAGAAGGATAAAAAGGTGATCACATTTGTGAGGACATATCATCCCCTCACCAGAATAACTGACCAGACAGTGAGAGAACACTGGAGAATTTGAGAAAGATCTTACCCAGCTATAGAAGAATTCAAAAATCCTCCACACATCTGCAACAAACGATCGCAAAATTTGAAAGATCATCTTGTTAGGGCAGATGTGGGTACTAAACAAAAGAGACGCCAAACATTTCTGTGTACCAAAAAATTTGGGAATGTGGGTGATTCCTTTAAACACCCACACAGTGGAAAGGAAAGTCCTCAGCAGGACATTTTATAAAAAAAAAACAATAAAATGGACAAGATTACGCGTTTCGGGAGGATCCCTCCCTTCCTCAGATCAGGATAAGGACAGTACAACAATAGCAGGTTTATATAGCCCAAAAATGGGTGCCAAAAACACATGGGAGGAGTAACAATCCAATTGTTACTCCTCCCATGTGTTTTTGGTGCCCATTTTTGGGCTATATAAGCCTGCTATTGTTGTACTGTCCTTATCCTGATCTGAGGAAGGGAGGGATCCTCCCGAAACGCGTAATCTTGTCCATTTTATTGTTTTTTTTAATAAAATGTCCTGCTGAGGACTTTCCTATTACCTTTGGCATCCGCCTCATCTGTCTACAAGAGTCTGCAGCGCCATACCTGAGGGTTTTTTCCTGCTCTACTTCTAATATTGACTCCCAGGACGACTTGTTTCCTCCTGCAACCCATCGGCATAGCAGCGACTCGTACTACAGTACCCAGATTATATCGTGGGTGATATGCTTTTTTGCATAGATCTCAAGGTGAGCGGCCATCTATAAGCCCCGTGGGGTTGCCCCCCCACCCACCACCCGATCTATTGAGGGTAAATACACGAGGCGCCGTCCGTCGGTCCTTTCTTTTCTTTTCTCTACAGACACAGTGGAAAGAGATTTCCAATTGTGGGTTTCTACACGTGTCAGTCTCGTAATGTCATCTATCTGATAAAATGTCCATGCGGTCTCCTATATGTTGGAGAAACAACCAAACGTGTAGGAGACTGCATCGATCGACACAAATCTAGCATCAGATGCAGCAATTTACTATTACCGATCCCCCAACATTTTAAGGAAAAGGGTCATTCGATCACACAGTTAAAATATCAGGTGATAGATGAGGTACTCCCGTCTAGACGCGGGGGAGACAGAAAAAATTGCTCCTTAAAAAAAGAAGCTTTCTGGATGCACCATTTGGACACTCTGGCACCACGGAGGTTAAATCGCAATTCTTTGTTGAGAATTGATTTAGTTTGTTTATGATTGCTTAGTTACTGATGTTACGTATACCTTGGTTTTAGGTCCGGTCAGGAAACCGCATACGGGTCAAAATGAGCCGACCGGAGTCACCGCGTGACTCCGGTCGGCTCATTAAAGTAAGTGGATTTCAGCGCTGGTCCGGCTGGGGTACGGGAGAGCCCAGTTTGCCCCTCCCCCAGCCGGATCCAGCACCCGTAATGTAAAAACGAAGTGTGAATGCAGCCTGAGCCTGACTGCTGGGACCCCCACCGATTGCAAGTATTGGGAACCTTAAAGGGGTACTCTCCTGGAAAACGTTGGTATTTTAAATCAACGGATGTCAGAAAGTTAAACAGATTTGTAAATTGCTACTATTTAAAAATCTTAATCCTTCCAGTACTTATGAGTTGCTGTTTGCTCCAGAGGAAGTTATTTTCTTTTTGAATTTCCTTTTCAGTCTGACCACAGTGCTCTCTGCTGACTCCTCTGTCCATGTCAGGAACTGTTCAGAGCAGCATATGTTTGCTATGTGGATTTGCTCCTTTTCTGGACAGTTCCTAAAATGGATAGAGATGTCAGCAGAGAGCACTGTGGTCAGACAGAAAGGAAATTTAAAAAAAAAGAACTTCCTGTGGAGCAAATAGAAGCTGTTAAGTACTAGAAGGATTAAGATTTTTAAATAGAAGTAATTTACAAATCTGTTTAACTTTCTGGCACCAGTTTTTTTTTTATATTTTTTTTCCAGGGGAGTACCCCTTTAACAAAAACATATACATCGTGCAGGGCCTAAAGGGGAGGTGTCTGACTTCTGGGTTTGGCTCTCTGTGTCATGCTCCGTCCCCTAAGGGGACAGAGCATGACACAGAGAGCAAAACTCAGTTATATCATCAAGGTTAGACTGATAGATCCTGACTGCTGGGACCACCACCTTTCGCAAGAACTGGGAACCTCAACAAAAACAGATACCTAGTGCAGGGCCTTAATACCCATCATCAAACCATATTTTCTAAACTAACTCAGATTATATTCCCTAACTACTCCTAACACCCCTCCTGTCCTTAATTTTTTTTTTTCCAAGCTTTAAAATGCTCTGTATCATACCTTTACCTTTGCTCATATTGTGTGAGCTCCCAGCAGGGGAAAGTGGGCCTTCCCCAGCAGACACAAGGTCACTGAAGCCTGCAAGAGCTGTGCCTCTCCATGCCCCCCACACACTTCCAGGCCAGGAGGAGACCAAACTAACTGTTTGACTTTCGGCAGGGAACAGAACAGAGCCACCTGGTGGCCATTTTTTCAATCACATGAAAAACATATAAAGGTTTAGGATTTTAACAGTAAGTAAATAGTAAAGTATCTTATAATTACATAAGGGACAATATATTAAAAGTTTAGTTTGATGACAGGTACTCCTTAAGGGGAGGTGCCTGACTTCTAGGTTTGGCTCTCTGCCATAAGTAAAGTGGCAATGCATAGTATGATAGCTTACACTCCTTTTGGCCAAAAAAAACGTAAGCAAGGATGGATAGTGCATCCATGCTTACTAAAGAAGAGCAGGCACTGAAAAACAGGAGTCCCTGCTCATCTACATAGTTTGTGTGCCTCTCTTTGCCAGAGCATAAAAAACTATGCACTGAGCAGGGAGGCATGCATTGTATGCCTTGCTGCTCAGTGAACAGTTGGAAATGTTATGGATGCAGCACTGCTCTTTATCTCTGGGTAGCAATCAATTGTATGTGAACCGAGTAGCAGCTGAGCGTATTTAACAGGAGTCCCTGCTTCTGTACCGATTCCCCCTAAGTGAATTACAACGAAAAAAAAAATCAGATTTTTGGAACAAATTTGAAAACATTTTCAAGTTGATTTGCAATTCAAATCCGGTGGTTGGACTCCTGTGGTTTGTTGATGAATGGTTTTGGACAGAATATCTATTTAATGAAAAAGAGAGCTAATACTAAATATGGTCAAATTGCTTTAACCCGTTCCTGTAGCCTGACATGCATGGAATTTTCTTCCAAAATCAGCGCCACCCCTGTCCTTAAGTTGTGTGCGGTGTTGCAGCTCAGTCCCTTTGAACTGAATGGAGACAAGTTGCAATACCACACACAACCTCTGGACAAGGGTGGCGCTGTTTTTGGAAAAAATTAGCACTGGTTTTCTGTTCTTGGACAACCCCTTTAAGATTGACAATCTGAACCGGTGAATTTAGTATCTCTGTCCTTGTAATCATCCCTACAATAAAGTTATGATATCTGTCATTAAAATAAATAAATTAATAGTTAAAGGGGTACTCCACTGGAAAACATTTTTTTCTAAATCAACTGGTGCCAGAACGTTAAACAGATTTGAAAATGACTTCTATTTAAAAATCTTAATCCTTCCAGTACTTATCAACTGCTGTATGCTCCACAAGAAGTTAATTTATTTTTGAATTTCCTTTCTGCCTGACCACAGTGCTCTCTGCTGGCACCTCTGTCCTTTTTAGGAACTGTCCAGAGCAGGATCAAATCCCCATAGCAAACCCCTCCTGCTCTGAACAGTTCCTGACATGGACAGAGGTGTCAGCAGAGAGCACTGTGGTCAGACAGAAAGGAAATTCAAAATGAAAAGAACTTCCTGCAGAGCATACAGCAGCTGATAAGTGGAAGGATTACGATTTTTTAATAAAAATATAATAAATATAGAAGTAATTTACAAATCTGTTTTACTTTCCGGCACCAGTTGATTTAAAAAAAAATATTCTACTGGAGTACCCCTTTAGATAAATAAATAAAATAATCATAATATAATGCATATAGGTATCTGAAAATATTTTTTTTTTTAAAGTCATGCTGTTGGAAATGACATGGCTCCAATATATAAGCTATAAATGTCTTGAAACGGGATACCCTTTAAAAAATAAGAATATCACACACACGTGGTGTTTCGGTACCGTATTGCATACCGTACCTAGTGTAGAGGTCCCCAAAGTCAGAGTGACTACGTTCAGGTAGGGTCCCGCAGGTGGGACAGCCCCTAGTCGCCTCTCCTCAAGTCTAATTCTCTAATGTTGATGCATGTATATATTTAATAAATAGTGTATATCTAATATAATGTAAAGTACTTACCTTGTTTAGCGTCGCAGGACCTTCGGTCATGTGACCATGTTAATATCCTCTATGGTATGTTGGAGGACCTTTGGAGGTCCTTGGGTCACGTGTTGCCCACAAATCTTTGTAATGGTGATTGGCATCAGTAATGGACCAATTAGCTCTAGTCCAGCCCCTGCCCATATAAGGGAGCTGTAGCCAATTATCGCTCTCTTGGGTTGCTGCTCTCGTGGATGCCGAACTAGCAGGACGGATCTGCGCAACTTGCAAAGACACGCTAGGCCTGAAAACCTACCGGCCTCAGCGGAACTAAAAACGTGAGTTCTAAACTAATCCCCGCTAATGCTAGCGTGACTACTGGACCGCAACTAATTCCCTAAATCCAGTGGAACAGCGCATATTACCCTAAAGACTCTAAATTGCTAAAGTCCCAACCTTTGTCAATCTCCAAAGAAAGCAGTTGTATGCATAGAGACTGTTCAGTTTATGAAGCTTGCAGAAAATCTTCAGTAAAAGTTATACCTGTTTCAGAAAACTCTCCGGTTGTGGACATTCTATTATCATCTACCTCCCTATCGCTCTTGGGAAGGGTGACGGTAGGACAAGCATCACTGAAGAGCCCCCACCCTGGCATCACGAATAGCAAGGGTTAACCAGCACCCTTTAATCACCGCACAGCTACACTCCCTATACCCTACACCCCCTGGGCTATCACATATATATATATATATATATATATATATTTGTACTTATATTTATATTAGTATTGTTTATTAGTTATTAGTTTTATACTATTTAATACTATTTTAAGAATCTCCCGACAATTATTGTTAATTTTAAACATTTTTTCATGTACCAAAAATACTAAAAAATTTCATTTTTATTTTTTTATTTTTTTTGGTCTGTTCTTCCTCAGCTGCATATTCAAGGTACCAAGTAAAAAAAAATATATATTGTCTTCCTAGCTCATGAATCTAATTTAAATGGGCGGTGAAGACTGACACCGGCAGTGTAACTTGAAGCTCCTGAGCCCAATGCAAAATGTGTAACAGACCCCACCGCTATCTGCCATTTATAACACTGGCGTCTTCCTATTTGACCTTTAGGCCCCTTTAAGCATCGAAGCCTGGAAGCTAGCTCTGCATCCGTGTTGCCCAACTAGGGCGCCTCCAGCTGTTGCAATACTACAACTCCCAGCATGCCCGGACAGCCAAAGGCTGTCCGGGCATGATGGGAGTTGTAGTTTTGCAACAGCTGGAGGTCCACAGTTTGCAGACCACTGTGCTAAACCATCCAAAATGATGCTGGGTGGCAAAGTGATGTCTGCTGCCCTCTTCAGGTCTAAAGCCTAAAAGCAAGGCTAGGCATTTCAGGTTCCCTGCTGTGTACATTGGGGGAGATTTATCAAATCCTGTCCAGAGGAAAAGTTGCCCAGTTGCCCATAGCAACCAATCAGATCGCTTCTTTAATTTATAACAAGGCCTTTGCAAAATGAAAGAAGCGATCTGATTGGTTGCTATGGGCAACTGGGCAACTTTTCCACTGCACAGGTTTTGATAGAGGTTTGCTTTAAAGGGGTTATCCGGGAAATTTTTTTTTATATATATATATATATATATATATATTTATATATATATATATATATATATATATATATATATATATATGAACTGGCTCCAGAAAGTTAAACAGATTTGTAAATTACTTCTATAAAAAAAATCTTAATCCTTTCAGTACTTATGAGCTGCTGAAGTTGAGTTGTTCTTTTCTGTCTAAGTGCTCTCTGATGACACCTGTCTCGGGAACTGTCCAGAGTAAAAGCAAATCCCCATAGCAAACCTCTTCTACTCTGTGCAGTTCCCGAGACAAGCAGAGATGTCAGCAGAAAGCACTGTTGCCAGACAGAAAACAACAATTTAACTTCAGCAGCTGATTATTATTGAAAGGATTAAGATTTTTTTTATAGAAGTAATTTACAAATCTGTTTAACTTTCTGGAGCCAGTTGATATAAGAAAAAAAGTTTTTTTTCCTGGAATACCCCTTTAAATACATGACACATGGGGCCCTAAGGGGCAGATATGTTTGTCCACTAGGGGGCGCAATGCATTGATTCATCATTTTATTGCTACTTTGACAGAATATAAATTAAAGGGATACTCCACTGGAAAACATTTTTTTTTTTTAAATCAACTGGTGCCAGAAAGTTTAACAGATTTGAAAATCACTTCTATTGAAAAATCTGAATCCTTCCAGTACTTATCAGCTGCTGTTATGATCCACAGGAAGTACTTTTCTTTTTGAATTTCCTCCCTGCCTGACCACAGTGCTCTCTGCTGACACCTCTGTCCATTTTAGGAACTGTCTGAAACAGCAGGAGAGGTTTTCTAAGGAGAGTCTAATGCTCTGGACAGTTCCTTAAATGGACAGAGGTGTCAGCAGAGAGCACGGTGGTCAGGCAGGAAGGAAATTCAAAAAGAAAAGAACTTCCTGTGGATCATAACAGCAGATAATCAGTACAGGAAGGATTAAGATTTTTTAATAGAAGTAATTTACAAATCTGTTTAACTTTATGGCACCAGTTGATTTAAAATAAAATGTTTTCCACTGGAGTACCCCTTTAAGAAAAACTGTGGCAAACCCACACAAATCTGCGGCCTTGTGCACATTACATAGGAGTATTTTGGCTTATAATATGATATGTAGACTGTATGGTATGCATGGCCCCCACTCCCTGTGATACAGATCCCAAATGCTTTTGTGTGCCTGAGCCCTATCACTATGAATAATAGGGGGGCAAGACGAGCAGTATCATGTTGAACTTGGACCAATGGTGAGAAGGAACCACAGAGCTCCGCCCCTGAGGAGCAGGTGCAAACTTTACATGTACGTTTCAGCCTATATATCAACTTTCCTATGTAGATTTATGGATTCTTAAGTCATGGGTTGTCCCTAAGATTATTTTAAACAGGAAATGGCTGGTTTTAGATTATCGTAATATTGAGCCCCATCCAGGCATAAAGTATACAGCTCCCATGCAAAGCCATATTAGATGGATCTGAAAAATGATTCTTAGTAAATGGGAGACATGTAATGCACTGCAGACAACAAACTTATATATAAACAATGAATAAATAAATATACAGTCATGGCCGTAAATGTTTGCACCCCTAAAATTTTTCAAGAAAATGAAGTATTTCTCACAGAAAAGGATTGCAGTAACACATTTTTTGCTATACACATGTTTATTCCCTTTGTGTGTATTGGAACTAAACCAAAAAAGGGAGGAAAAATGCAAATTGGACATAATGTCACCAAACTCCAAAAATGGTCTGGACAAAATTATTGGCACCCTTAACTTAATATTTGGTTGCACACCCTTTGCAAAAAATCACTGAAATCAGTGGCTTCCTATAGCCATCAATAAGCTTCTTACACCTCTCAGCCGGAATGTTGGACCACTCTTCCTTTACAAACTGCTCCAGGTCTCTCTTATTGGAAGGCGCCTTTTCCCAACAGCAATTTTAAGATCTCTCCACAGGTGTTCAATGGGATTTAGATCTGGACTCATTGCTGCTACTTCAGAACTCTCCAGCGCTTTGTTGCCATCCATTTCTGGGGGCTTTTTGATGTATGTTTGGGGTCATTGTCCTGCTGGAAGACCCAAGATCTTGGATGCAAACCCAGCTTTCTGACACTGGGCTGTACAGTGTGACCCAAAATCCGTTGGTAATCCTCAGATTTCATGATGCCTTGCACACATTCAAGGCACCCAGTGCCAGAGGCAGCAAACAACCCCAAAACATCATTGACCTCCACCATATTTCACTGAAGGTACTGTGTTCTTTTCTTTGTAGGCCTCATTCCGTTTTCGGTAAACAGTAGAATGATGTGCTTTACCAAAAAGCTCTATTTTGGTCTCATCTGTCCACAAGATGTTTTCCCAGAAGGATTTTGGTTACTCAAGTTCATTCTGGCAAAATGTAGTCTTGCTTTTTTATGTCTCTGTGTCAGCAGTGGGGTCCTCCTGGGTCTCCTGCCATAGCGTTTCATTTAATTTAAATGTCAACAGATAGATCGCGCTGACACTGATGCTCCCTGAGCCTGCAGGACAGCTTGATAATCTTTGGAACTTGTTTGGGGCTGCTTATCCACCATCCGGACTATCCTGCACTGACACCTTTTATCAATTTTTCTCTTCCTTCCACACCCAGAGAGATTAAAGGAGTACTCTAGTGCAGAGTATTCCTGCTCCGTCCTGCCTGGGCTGCAAAATAAATGAAAATAAACCATCTCTCACCTTCCTGACGAAGCGTCACATAGCGCTCAGCCTTTCGCCGGCCGAGGCAGAAGATCGCGGTGGGCTGAGCGCCATGTGACGCTTCGTTACACCAGGAAGTATGAAGAGGATGGACCGGAGGACCAATCAGCTGTAGTGACGCTCCGCGGGAACCCAGGAAGGTGGGAGATGGTTCATTTTAATTTATTTTGCAGCCCGGATAGGACGGAGCAGGAATACTCTGCACTAGAGTACTCCTTTAACTACAGTGCCATGGGTTGCAAACTTCTTATTGCGCACTGTGGACAAAGGCAAATCTAGATGTCTGGAGATGGATTTGTAACTTTGAGATTGTTGATATTTTTCCACAATTTTCGTTCTCAAGTCCTCAGACAGTTCTCTTCTCCTCTTTCTGTTGTCCATGCTTAGTGCGGCACACACAGACACGCAATGCAAAGACTAAGTGAACTTCTCTCCTTTTTATCTGCTTTCAGGTGTGATTTTTATATTGCCCACACCTGTTACTTGCCCCAGGTGAGTTTAAAGGAGCATCACATGCTTGAAATAATCTTATTTTTCCACAATTTTGAAAGGGTGCCAATAATTTTGTCCAGCCCATTTGGAGTTTGGTGATTTTATGTCCAATTTGCATTTTTTTTCCCGCCCTTTTTTTGTTTAGTTCCAATACACACAAAGGGAATAAACATGTGTATAGCAAAACATGTGTTACTGCAATCCTTTCCTGTGAGAAATACTTCATTTTCTAGAAAAATTTCAGGGGTGCCAACAATTATGGCCATGGCTTTACATATACACACACATACACACACACACACACACACACACACACACACACATATATATATATATATATATATATATATATATATATATATATATAATATATATATTAATAATATTATAATACAATAATAATATTGTAAAGACTACCTACAGCTCTGATGTATATAAAAGCTTCGTTAGTCTTTTCTTGACAGGGGGCAAAGGTTTAGTTTGCTGCCCTGGCCATTTTTATAGATGCCCGGGATAGTTGGCGCCCCCCTCTGGCACTCAGTATCGGGTAACGCCCTGCTATGCTGTGTATACTGCTGTCAAACTACAAAAAACAAACAAACAAAAAACTATGTGAATTCAGGTAGAAGAAACAGACATGGTCGCACATCTACAATCTTGTATAATGATCTGATTGCTTCTCAGCATAATATCAAAAACTAACATGTGAACATGTGTCTGCACTCTTCCCCACCCCCTCAGCCCAACCCTATATAAGTAGTAGTTAGCTACACAAGGGCCATTTCTTTCCTAGCAGCCTCCCAGTCTGACTGAGAGAGCTTGGTAAGTGAGCTATTGGACCTTGTTCACACTGGTGTGGTGCTGTGCGGCGTCCGTTGGCGCCGTGTCTGTGGGGAGGTGCGGCCCATAGACTGGTTGAGGGTTCACACGCTCTTTGTTTTTGCGGGTTTTTTGCAGCGTATTTGAAAGGGGCGGGCTCTTCTCGGCTGTCCATAGCAGATTGTCAGCGGCGGAATTTACGCTCCGGAAAATCCGCCGTAGTCCCTACTGACTTCAATGGGGCTTGCGGCGGATTTTCCGCAGCGTAAATTTCACCGCGGACAATCTGCTACGGACAGCCGTGAAGAGCCCGCCCCCTTTCAAATACGCTGCGGAAAACCCGCAAAAACAAAGAGCGTGTGAACGCACCCTTAAGTGGCATTGGGGCCGCTCTGCCAGTAGGTCGTTCCCCCCCCGTGGGCACTGGTGCCGCGGCGGTGGTGGTCGTAGCCCAGTGCTACGCCATTTTATGCTAGGGACGTTAGGGACCCACTCTAAATAGGTGGCCTTGACGTGGCGAGTGGGCTTGTACTTTTTGATCAAAAATGTATACTAACAACCTGTTCGTTTTTGATATTATGCTGAGAAGCAATCAGATCATTATACAAGATTGTAGATGTGCCACCATGTCTGTTTCTTCTACCTGAAAACAAAAAACAATAACAGTGACATCACTAGAAAAACATTTTTCTCTTTTATTTTTCAGAACCAGCTTGCAGTTCAGTCTCGTTTACTATGGGCCTAGTTAAAGAAGTGGTGCAGTCTCTAGAAAACAATAGCCACCCCCTTTATCTAAGGCGTGCTGGGAGTTGTAGTTATGCAACAGCTGGAGGCACCCTGGTTGGGAAACAATAATCTAAGGACACCACCTTCAGGTATCATCCAACATGGGAACAATCCAGTGTCTGCTCTGCAGGCTTCTTCTATAATTTGCAGTTCTCCCAGAGCTGGTGGGCGGGGCTCCCCACACAGAACAAAGTTGGGTTGATTTTTAGAGTGGAATACAGTCTCACAGGAGAGAGGGGGAAAGGGAAGCTCGATAACAGGAGAAAGAAGCATTTTTATCTAAGATACATTACAAAGTGTCTTATATTTGCTTTTACTAGTAATCTATGCCAAGTTTGTTATTCATCCGGAAAGATGATTGATACAACGGCACCAGTGTCGTTACAATGTCACCCAGCTTTCCCAGAACTCTAATACAGCTGAATGACAGATGATGACGTGTACAGGCAAAGATCTTCTGCAGCAGCTGTGGAGACAGACGTGAGAGGAAGCAGATTTGGAGCAGAGTATCTGTTTTCTCATAGCTGCAGCCAGCCCTGAGCTCTGCAGACTGTGGTGACACCATGACAGTAATGATGAGCAGTGCAGGATGATCCATGACACAGTGCACACAGGGCTGCAAGCATGGCTGCTCTGTACCGGATCCCCTGCTGTGTGCAGCCTTCACAGCCCGGCCATTAGCATTTTATAGCCACAGCTGGGAATCCAGGAGAGTATGCAGCCTGTGCAAAGTGCTGCAGAGCAAACTGGAAGGGGAATGAGAGAGACAGGAGCAGCAGCAGCAGCAGCAGCAGTCAGAGTGCTGGCATCTCCCTCCTTCATTGTACTGCATCGCTATTTGGAAGGCAGGGACACCCATCATGTAATACCCGACTACAGAGACCTGTCCTGACCATGGACCATGGTAGGTGCCTCTTCATCTACTAACCTAAAAACCAATTGTCAGGCAGGCAGCACAGGCTGTGTCATGACTGCAGCACAGTATACTGGGAGGACTGAGCCTGGCATTGCTTGCCTTGCCTGTACTGCAGACAGAGACATTGCTGGTGGAGTAGAGGGGTGCACTGGCAGCAAGTAAGGGGGTGCTGGGATCATTGGCCTGATGACTGGTCAATGTTGCAGGGTGAATGAGAGGGTGTTTTTGTTTTGTGCATTGGGTTAGGGGGTGTCTATATAGCTGGTGTCTATATTGCAGGTTGAATGAGGTTTCGGGGTGTGCATTGATAATAATAAGTTGTCTATCTGGCATTTAGTTGGGGGGGGGGGGGTAATGATAATGTTGGATTTCTAATCTGAGTAACTGGTTGAGTAGAGGGGTGCACAGTGAGGGTAGTGAACTGATGGAGTAACGGGGGGCATTGAGTAGCTATTGTAGTAAAGGATGCATTGGGTGGCTAGTGGAGTAAAAGGTGCACTGGGCAAATAGAGGGGTAAAGGTGCACTGTGTGTCTAGAGGAGTAAAGGTGCACTGGGTGTCTAGAGGAGTAGAGGGTGCACTGGGTGTCTAGAGGAGTAAAGGGTGCACTGGGCAAATAGAGGGGTAAAGGTGCACTGTGTGTCTAGAGGAGTAAAGGGTGCACTGGGTGTCTAGAAGAGTAAAGGGTGCACTGTGTGTCTAGAAGAGTAAAGGGTGCACTGTGTGTCTAGAGGAGTAAAGGTGCACTGAGCAAATAGAGGAGTAAAGGTGCACTGTGTGTCTAGAGGAGTAAAGGGTGCACTGTGTGTCTAGAGGAGTAAAGGTGCACTGAGCAAATAGAGGAGTAAAGGTGCACTGTGTGTCTAGAGGAGTAAAGGGTGCACTGTGTGTCTAGAGGAGTAAAGGGTGCACTGGGTGTCTAGAAGAGTAAAGGGTGCACTGTGTGTCTAGAAGAGTAAAGGGTGCACTGGGTGTCTAGAGGAGTAAAGGGTGCACTGTGTGTCTAGAAGAGTAAAGGGTGCACTGGGTGTCTAGAGGAGTAAAGGGTGCACTGGGTGTCTAGAGGAGTAAAGGGTGCACTGGGTGTCTAGAGGAGTAAAGGGTGCACTGGGTGTCTAGAGGAGTAAAGGGTGCACTGGGTGTCTAGAGGAGTAAAGGGTGCACTGGGTGTCTAGAGGAGTAAAGGGTGCACTGGGTGTCTAGAGGAGTAAAGGGTGCACTGGGTGTCTAGAGGAGTAAAGGGTGCACTGGCCGATTTGGAGTAGAGGGTTTACTAGGAGACTTGTGTTGTAAAGGTACACTGGGTGGCTAGTAAAGGGTGCACTTGGTCACTATAAGAGTAGCATTGGGTGACTGGTATAGTTAGTTCTGTACTGATCATTATCATTAAAAGCTAAGTTGGTAGACCTGGCACTGAATAACCAGTGGAGTAAAACAGTCCAAAAAGTGACCCACTGGGTGCCTGGTGAAGGAGTCAAGTACTTATCATTGGCATTGAGAGCTGGGTTGGCTGTATTGCTGGCATAGCATTGATAGGGCATGAAGGGCTCTGATCATCAGAGATCCAAGGTAGCCCTCGCCTGTAGACTGGGCATTGGATGACTGGTACAGTACAGGGGTACATTGATAGCATGTATGGCTGGTACAGTAGAGGGGTACATTAATAGCATGTATGGCCGGTACAGTAGAGGGGGGCATTGATAGCATGTAGGGCCGGTACAGTAGAGGGGTGCATTGATAGCATATATGGCTTGTACAGTAGAGGGGGGCATTGATAGCATGTATGGCTGGTACAGTAGAGGAGGGCATTGATGGCCGGTACAGTAGAGGGGCATTGATAGCATGCATGGCTGGTACAGTAGAGGGGGGCAATGATAGCTTGTATGGCTGGTACAGTAGAGGGGGGGCAATAATAGTATGTATGGCTGGTACAGTAGAGGGGGCAATGATAGCTTGTATGGCTGGTACAGTAGAGGGGGGCAATAATAGTATGTATGGCTGGTACAGTAGAGGGGGCAATGATAGCTTGTATGGCTGGTACAGTAGAGGGGGGCAATGACAGCGTGTATGGCTGGTACAGTAGAGGGGCATTGATAGCATGTATGGCTGGTACAGTAGAGGGGCATTGATAGCATGTATGGCTGCTACAGTAGAGGGGCATTGATAGCATGTATGGCTGGTACAGTAGAGGGGGGGCAATGATAGCTTGTATGGCTGGTACAGTAGAGGGGGGCAATGATAGCTTGTATGGCTGGTACAGTAGAGGGGCATTGATAGCATGTATGGCTGCTACAGTAGAGGGGCATTGATAGCATGTATGGCTGGTACAGTAGAGGGGCATTGATAGCATGTATGGCTGGTACAGTAGAGGGGCATTGATAGCATGCATGGCTGGTACAGTAGAGGGGGGCAATGATAGCTTGTATGGCTGGTACAGTAGAGGGGGGCAATGACAGCATGTATGGCTGGTACAGTAGAGGGGCATTGATAGCATGTATGGCTGGTACAGTAGAGGGGGGCAATGATAGCTTGTATGGCTGGTACAGTAGAGGGGGGCAATGACAGCATGTATGGCTGGTACAGTAGAGGGGCATTGATAGCATGTATGGCTGCTACAGTAGAGGGGCATTGATAGCATGTATGGCTGCTACAGTAGAGGGGCATTGATAGCATGTATGGCTGGTACAGTAGAGGGGTACTCTTATTATTCCTGTTGACAATTCTGGGGGAGGACCACATTGCAGATGACTGGTGGTGTAGAAAGCTGCTAGAGAGTGTGACCTCACCATAGCTATCAGGTTCTACATTGGCATTGCAGTTTTTATTTCTTGCGGGCAGCAGAGGTATTGATCTTGATCTTAAAGGGGGGGGGGGCAGATAGATTTGTCTGGCAGGTGCGCAGTGCATGGTTGAGTGCGCACTGGTAACGCTACACTGTGACGGATCGGTTTGACACTTGCATGTAAGTGGCGAGGGTTCTGCAGCTGGCACCTGGCACTGCCTCTTGTGGACTGTTTGCTGGTTGTGCTTATACACGTGAAGCCGTCTTTCTCCTCCCACATCATGTTCACATTGTTGGGGGGGTGATCATGGCTTATAGATCATTTGCTGGATGCCCACATGGAGTAGGATGGGGAGGGGGGTTTTGTTGCTTGCATTGCATGCTGCCTGCATTGCGTCTCAATGTGAATCCCCCTAGAAGGAAGAAAACAAACACACACGCAAAAAAAAAAAACACTGCCTTGTTTTTTTTCCCCCTTTTCTCTTAGCAGTAAAAGCCTATAAGGATGTAGTATTTTAAATGGCTGGACTTGTGACACCCAGGGAGGATCTGATCCTGCCTGCACCAAACAGCTCTCATGTTTCTGCTGATACTGCAACGTCAATAAATGGTTAGAGTTTGCTATTGCCTCATAATGTATTCAGACTTAGCCATACCGGGCTGGTTGCTGCTATAGAGAGGGCTGATGCTCCTATGATGCAGCTGGTCTGCATCCTATCCCCGGGACTGCTCTCCTCTACCATACGGAATAAAAACAGCACAAGGAGTAAGGATTTAAAAAAATGACTCTCTATGCCGCTATGTTTGCTTTCAATGCAGAATGGGCAGCTCAGCAGGACTAACATGGGCTTTATTGTGGATTTAAGGGGCACAGGAGCTTGCCTTTGCATGTGCCTCCCTGTATACTGCAAGGCTTGACGCATTCCCAGCCTGCTATTACTTCTCATCCTGCTGCAGCAGCACCCACACAAGGTAAGGGGAACATCGCCGGCTTTACCTTCCCCCTCCTTCCTTCTTCCCCCTTCCCCTGCAATCTATGCACTGCCGCAATGTGAATTGTCTGGTGTTTGTGTTGTGAACTTAACTTAGTGCATAGTAAAGGAATGTGCATAGAGCTCCTATTGCCTGCAGTAGACACTCGGCATGTTTTTTTTTTTATACATCCTTTTCGTGTGTGTGCGTGTGTTTTGCTTTTTTTCAGGGTATTTGTTGTGTCTTTACCCCCTTTTTAGTACTATTTGTTTTTTTTCTTGTTTTTTTTTTTCTTTATATTTCCCTGCAGCATTCATCTACCGCACTGGCGTGATCTTCTGGTTTACCTAACTGTGAATACAGAAAAAAAAGGAGGGGAAAGCAAGAGGAAAATCTGCTGAGTTGGCAAAGACCTTAGCATCCTCCATCCTCCAGCATTTTCATGTTTGGGGAGCTGTGGCAGCAGCATTACAGCAATGGTAGATTCAGATAGGAGAACTGGCCTGCTGCATTAAAGGAGACAAACAGTAAGGATCTAATATATTTTTTGTTTTGCTTGTTTTTGAAAACAATTCCGCCAGGACAGTTTCCTGGGGGGTGCTGTGGCCTCAAAAGATCTGCATCCCCTATCCTGTTTCTACTGCTTCAAAGACCCCCAGGGACCTGGCAGTCTATACAGAACAAAGTCAAGGGGTAGAAGGAGGGTGCTGCGGCATCAAAGTGGTTATTCCTAGCAGCTCCTCCTCCCCAACCCCTCCTCCCCTGCAGAAAAATGACCGTGATTGCCGGGGAGAACATGGACGAGACCTCAGCCCTACCTGGGCACCCTCAAGACAGCTATCAACCAGACCATGAGGATCATGAGTGCTGCGAGAGGGTGGTCATCAACGTGGCTGGGTTACGCTTTGAGACCCAGTTAAAGACCCTAGCCCAATTCCCCAATACTTTGCTTGGGAACCCCAAAAAGAGGATGCGCTATTTTGACCCTCTTAGGAATGAGTACTTTTTTGATCGCAACAGGCCCAGTTTTGATGCCATATTGTATTACTACCAGTCTGGGGGCAGGCTTCGCAGGCCAGTCAACGTACCCCTGGACATGTTTTCAGAAGAGATCAAGTTTTACGAACTAGGGGAAGAAGCCATGGAGAAATTTCGAGAGGATGAGGGCTTTATCAAAGAGGAGGAGCGCCCTTTGCCCAAGAGAGAGTTCCAACGTCAAGTATGGCTTTTGTTTGAATACCCTGAAAGCTCAGGACCCGCCAGGATCATTGCCATCATTTCGGTCATGGTCATTCTCATCTCTATTGTTATTTTCTGCTTAGAGACTTTGCCAGAGCTTAAGGAAGAACGGATCTTCAGTCGCAGGGTGGACAACAGTACAGTTTTCTTCAAATCCAACATCTTCACGGATCCCTTCTTTGTGGTGGAAACCCTCTGCATCATCTGGTTCTCCTTTGAATTGGTGGTAAGGTTTTTTGCTTGCCCCAGCAAGCCGGAATTCTTCAAGAACATCATGAACTTTATTGATATAGTGGCCATCATCCCATACTTTATCACCTTGGGGACTGAAATGGCCGAGCAAGAGGGTCCCCAAAAAGGGGAACAGGCAACATCTTTGGCAATCCTGAGGGTCATCAGACTGGTAAGAGTCTTTAGAATCTTCAAACTCTCCAGACATTCTAAGGGCCTCCAGATTTTGGGACAAACCTTGAAAGCTAGCATGAGAGAACTAGGGTTGCTAATCTTTTTTCTATTCATTGGGGTCATCTTGTTCTCCAGCGCAGTGTACTTTGCTGAAGCAGAAGAGGATGACTCTCATTTTTCAAGTATCCCTGATGCTTTCTGGTGGGCGGTGGTATCCATGACCACTGTGGGCTATGGTGACATGTACCCTGTGACAATTGGGGGCAAAATCGTGGGCTCCTTGTGTGCCATTGCTGGTGTCCTGACAATTGCCCTGCCTGTACCTGTCATCGTGTCCAACTTCAACTACTTCTACCACCGAGAAACTGAAGGGGAGGAACAGGCTCAGTTACTTCATGTTAGTTCCCCCAATTTAGCCTCTGACAGTGATATGAGCCGACGCAGCTCTTCGACTATGAGCAAATCTGAGTACATGGAGATCGAAGAGGATCTGAATAATAGCATAGATAATTTTAGAGAGTCAAATCTCAGAACTGGCAACTGCACCGTAGCCAATCAGAACTGTGTTAACAAAAGCAAGCTACTGACAGATGTGTAGATGGAGGTCAACAGCTGCAGGATGTCAATGGCCCTGGCCACTTTCTGTAGATGCTTTAAAACTAGTCTTTGAATGCTTTACCTTTTTCATCGCCAATGCGTTGTTGCATTGCGAATATGTGCTCAGCGAACAAAGAAGCTTTCAGGATCCGTGAAAGATAACTTATTAATCATTTATTTTTTAAATGGATATTTTTGGTTTTTCTTCTTCCGACCGGGTCAATGAGTTGTTGGGGGGGAAATGGGGGGACGAGGAGAGTATCTCCCGAACCGGTTGTACTAGTGAAAGGGTAAATTTTTTTTTTTTACTACAGGACAGCAAGTGATTAACACTTTCACCTCCTTGCTTGTCAATCTTAAAAAAAAAAAAAAAAAATTGTTTTGAATGGCAACCATTGATTTAAAGAGATATGCATGGATTTACAGTAGATTCTAAAAGACGACTACGTAGAGCATCCGAGGAAGTGCATCTGAAGGAAAGGGGTTAACCGTGAAGTATGCAAAAACACTTTGATCTGAAGAAGTGTATTACTATCCAATGAAATAATATGCACTTACCGATGACCTACTGATTCATAAAGCACCTTAGGAATCAATCCATGACTTTGCTTCATCTTAAAGGGACAGGGACTTATACAATACTAAGTCATTTAAATGGAAAAAAGACATACATCTGCAATTGCTGCTAGAGTTTTTTCTTTCTTATATGCAGATGATCTCAACTTTTTATTTGGTTCACAAAACTTGGATGCAACCCCCTAATCTTTTTACCCTCTACCCTTAACCCCCCACCCCCCGTGTCCATTCTAGTTGCAATACAGCACAATGGTATTAATCATTAGCATGTTTTTCAATTTGATACCTATTGTATTTATTTGGTAATCTAGCATGCCTGAAATGTGACTACCCCAATCAATGTGGGGGACAAGTTTAAAATTTTATTTTTTTTTTAAAATAATTTTTAGTCTATTTTTTTTTTTTCTCTCAAACCCTTTGGCTTTCCGTGTGAAATGCAACTGGGCCACGGTGCAAGATGTCGCGGCCTTAACTTGTAAAAGAATAACATGATTCATTATTTATTCATTTTTTTTTACATTTATTTATTTATTTCCGTCCTTTTAATGGCTATTATTTGCATTCACCAAAAGTGCACTCCTGATTTCAGAAAAAAAAAAAAAAATGATGAAAAAAGAATAAAAAACGAAAGAGAAAAAAAATCTACAATTTTAAATTAGTAATTTACAGTACTGTATGTAAATGCATAGTAAGTCGAAAAACAAAGCAAAACAAAAACGGAGACAATAAATAACCTTTTACTGAAGACCACGCATGTTACGAAGTATTCAGCATTATGGCCTACTTGACTAAGGTGTAATCTGAAGTAATTTATGCATGATATCAGTATTATAGAAAAAATAACTAAAAAAAAAAAATTTCAAAGTCAATGTTCATATTGGATTAGGAGCCAGTTGGAATTTTAAGGGCCTAATTAATTTTTTTCCTGTAGTATATCTCAGGGAAATATGCTAACTTATCTCCAGGCATAATTGTTAAAAAATGTAAAAACAGAAAAAAACAATAATAATACTAAAATCCTAGAGTTACTCTACGACTTCTTAAAAGTCGAAACGAGCAGTATGTAATGATACCGAAGAAATTCAATGCAAAGTATAGACTTACTGAATTGGTGCAGATGCATGTATATTGCTACAGCCTCAGAATGTAATTTAACCATTAACTGTATGCGCTAAAAAAAAAAGCAAAAAAATTAAATAAAATTAAATTTTAAAAAATTGCAGACATTTCCTTAGCTTTTTATGATTTGACGTCCATAGTCTTTTTATTTTTATTTAATTTTTTTTTTTTTTGTATTACTCTAGAATTTGCTAAGGAAACTCTAGAGAACTGAATGATCTAGATAGTTGCTAGTGCCTTTATTCTTTCTTCACTGACTTGCTGAAAGTGCCTCCGTGAATAGAGCTAAAATGGACAGGAACTGGGAATTTTTTTTTTTTTTTTACAAAAATAATAAAAACAAAACTCTAGGGGGCGTGCTATCCCCTTGTGTTCAAATAAAGGGAACTCAATGATGTATAGAGCAAAAAGGGCCAGTGAATGCTTGGATGTTTATTCTCTTGAAAGACCATTTATATTACTATTGCTTTTTATTTGTTTTAGCGATTAGGTACAAAAACCCTTTTATATTGTGAATGTGCCGTGCAAATTTTTTTTTGGAAACTTTTCACCTGGAAAAAAAAAGGAAAAGTTATGCACTTAACAAGTCCCCATTATGTTTTTTTTTTTTTTTTTTCCTATCCAGTCATTCCTCAGTTGGGCTTCCACCCTTGCACCAGTATCCACCAATACATATGCAATGCTATGATGCAAAATTCTATGATTTATACGCACACTGCCAACATTTTTTGAAAAAATTTTTGTACCCGATGTATAAAAAATAAAAATAAAAAAAATTATAAAAAAGACTCAGGATGATGTAATTCCAGAGCTGGTGGGCTAGTGCATAAAAGGCTTCTACCCCCCTTGGTGCAACCCCCTTTTTCTTTAACATATTCTTACAAAGAAGGCAAATGAACTGTCTAGGGATGTAAAACGCTGGAAAGATCTAGAGCTAAGAAGCCCGATTTCGCTAGATATTTTAAATATTACAACCAAAAATGTTAAATATTTAAATTAAAATTTAGAAATAATTAATTTGAAAATTAGAAATATTTATGTTTAAAAATTGGAAATATTTACATGGAAAATTTTAAATATTTTTGTTTAAATTTAATTGAAAATAATCAATTTGGAAGGTGTTTCTATCTTTTTGCCAATTTTAAGAAAAATAAAAAACTAAGTTAACACTAAGGATAGGTAGAAAAACTTTCTGCACTTACGTTAGGCCCGATGAAAACAACAACAACAAAAAAAATCAATAAATAGACAAACAAACAAAAAAAGTAGAATAAAAAGAAAAAAAAGACCTGGTAACTCTCTTACGTGAGAGTCTTTGGACGAAGTTTGCACTCATGAATGGACTGATTTTTTATTTTGTTTTTTTCAATTTCCAAAAAATATTCAAAAAAACTTGCAAATCATAGCACAGGGCATTAAGCTTCCAAATGCAATGCAAAAAGCGCAAAACAAAAATATTGGTTGCCCTCTCCATCCTGGTACGACACAGCAAAAATAAAACAACAATAACCTAAAGCTTTTTTTTTTTTAATGTTTTTTATTTTTTTACATTTTTTGACATTTTTACTGCTGCATTCAGTAAAGTTGCAATAAAATGTTCTTTGTGTGAAGCTGAATAAGGTGGTTCAAGTAACATCAGACAAAGGCTCAATTGGCAACTTGGTTTCTAGGATTTGGGGGTTCCCATAAATTTGTTTTAAGGACTTAATATTTCTGCATGAGTACAACAACAAAAAAAGTGCTGCATGACTAGATTTTTTATTTTATTTATTATTTTTGTTTTTATTTATTAATTTTTTTTGGGAAAAGGTTAGGGGTACATTACTAGGGGTGCAGTCTGGGGTGTGTGAATGACGCTTTTCTCATTGTAACTCAGCCCATTTGGATAATCCTATGTTTGAAGTACAGGGATAAAGTCTCATAGCCTAGGCATGCAGATCTGCAAAATTACAAGTCTGACGAATCTCTTACCTTTTTCAAATGTGCTCAAATGTCTTTGTAGACCTGAACGTGCACTTGACAAATTGCTTGTTATTTAAAAAAAAATAAAATAATAAATATAATTTTTTTTACAAATTATGGTCACTTCTGAATTTGTCTTAGGAATCTGTGCAAAATTCATTTGGGTGGTATTTTTTTTTTTCTGCAGAAATTGCCTCAACCTTTTGCGGCTAAAATTTAAAATTTATATATATATATATATATATATATATATATATATATATATACATATATATTTATAGTAATCCTGAATCTATTAAAGTGTACCTGTCATTTAGAAAAACTTTTGACGTATCATGCTAACACTGAAACAAAAAATGTATAAAATGGTGCTTAGTGCTTGGTTTATTTATTGCTTGTTCTGTTTTGGAGAAAATGTCTGAATTTTTTTTCTTTTGGGTAATTTCATTATTTTTCAAATAGTGATCCTTAAGTAGTTCAAATAAAACTTTGGACCTGTCACATAGACATATCAATAGTTTTGATCAGTCAGGGTTTAAGTTCTGACACCCCCTTCAATCAGAAGAATAAGTGAGGAGAAGCACACAGTAGCGTGCTTCACTCCCTGTCTTGCAGTGATCTCTGTCCAGCTCCTCTGGACTTAAAATGGGGCCATAGGATGCAGATCGGGGAGTAAAGCACACTACTTTGCGCTTCTTTTTGCTTGTTCTTCTGATCGGTGGAGGTCTCAGGACACTCAGGTCTCAGGTACTTCATTCCCTAACTTGCAGCGATCTTTATCCAGCTCTTCTGGAAGGCTCCATAGACTTAAAATGGTGCCATAGAATGGAGATCACTGGAAGCCAGGGAGCGAAGCACTCTATATTGCTCTTCTTCCCGCTCATTCTACTGATCGGTGGAGGTCTCAGCACACTCACGTCTCAGGTACACTTTAAAGGTTTGCTTTAAAAAAATAAGGTCTGTCTTGTTCATGATCATTGTCTGGAATTGCAGGTCACCATTTATAATGTGAATGGGGTTAAACTGCAATGTTGGACACAGCACCTACAGAATTTTTGGAGAAAGAAAATCAGACCTTAATTTTCTAGTTTCTTACAACAGCTTAAAGTATGGCCAGGTTCACACATAGTATTTGTGGCCAAAACCAGGAATGGAACATACTTGCAGCAGGCCCATTGAGTTTAATTTCTACTAGTGCCTACATTCAGTCCATCAAACTCAATGGGCCTCTAGCGAGTGTACCTATATATATGTCGGCATACCATTTTTTACTGATATGCCAACATTTACCCTTCGACGTAAAGCATAATGTGAATGGGTTTACTAGGATATTAAAGGGGTATTCCGCTGCTCAGCGTTTGGAACAAGCTGCTCCGAAGCTGGAGCTTGTGCCAGGATCTCGTTACGTCATAGCCCTGCCCCCTCATGACATCACGCCCTGCCCTCTCAATGCAAGTCTATGGGAGGGGGCATGACAACCGTCATGCCCCCTCCCATAGACTTGCATTGAGGCGGTAGGGCGTGATGTCATGAGGGGGTGGGGCTATGATGTCACGAGCTCCTGGCGCCGGCTCCAGCATTCGTAGCAGTTTGTTCCAAATGCTGAGCAGCGGAATACCCCTTTAAGCACTTGTTATGTTGCATGTTATGTCCTAATGATGTCAATAGCTGCTAATTCATGGAATGACTACACTATAGTGAATTATATTTTTATCCACGTGTTGTACCTTTTTCAACCGTGTGAACAAGTGAGAATTGTAACATCCAATCAACTTGTCTTGAAAATAACGTGAATATCTGCCATAGGGAAAAATCACTGATTTATTTTTCACAATTTTCCTTATAACTATCTCCTTTTGTGCCCTTGAATCCAGTGTATTGTCAGCTCTTAGAGAGATATTATTAGTGTGGACCTATTACAGATTATTGAAATTTGAATGATCAAAATTACTTGTTTTTTGAGTCAACTTGTGGCCAAAATGATCATTTTTGTGTTGGTTTTAGTGTATGTGTATTAAGTGTATAGTTTGGTCTTTTCAGAGTATGTTCTGTTTGGCATCTTAAGTCTTTCCATAATTTCTTTTATTGCCACCATCCATCTTTTGGCTAGTTCAGAGGGGTACCATAATTGTTATAGCCCCTCCCCCCACACTTACCATGTGCTATCTGTGTCTTGTTTTCTGGCAGAGGGCATGCAGACCTTTGTTTCTGAGGAGGTCCAAAGCCCCTTTGGGCCTCCTCAGTAACAAAGGTCCATATACGATTGTTACCTCTGCTCCTCTGTAGCTACTCCCCTGTTCATCTTCTTCCAACTATAATATATACATCAAAAAAGTCTACTGGTGTCTAAATTTTTGGGTTGTTTTGTATAGTTGTCAGTAGTAAAAATGTTTTAACTGTGTCCTGGAGTGGTCTAGCTGGCTCCCAGTGTCCACCATATATGGTCCTCCACTGTTGAAATGACCATCTGACAGGTTCGTATGTAAGGTTGGGTTCACACCACATTTTTGCAATACAGTTCCCGTATACCTTT
This sequence comes from Hyla sarda, assembly GCF_029499605.1. Taxonomy (NCBI): domain Eukaryota; kingdom Metazoa; phylum Chordata; class Amphibia; order Anura; family Hylidae; genus Hyla; species Hyla sarda. The sequence continues at coordinate 395,003,610 of NC_079192.1, read as the reverse complement.
TCAATTTGAAAACCGTATGGAACCGTATTGAAAACCGTATGCATTGACTCTCCATTGAAAACCGTGTGCCAAAAGATCGGTTGTGTCCGTTTTGCATCTTGTATGGTATTGTCAATTTTTTTTTCCCGTACCCAAAACCGTAGCCTACCATGGTTTTTGGTCCAGGTGAAAAACCGTATTGAAACCGTATCATTTTATTTTTTTTTTAAACATGGGAGTCAATAGGAACTGTACAGAACCGTATGTGCGTACGGTTCCATCCGATTTGCACCACACGTTTTTTTACTTTGCACATGCGCAGTGCACACCGAAGGTTTTTTTTTTCTTGGAATTTCAATCAAACAAGTGAAACTTTATTCATAATAGAGTGAAAAATAAAAAATGTATACTTTTTTTTTCTTAACAAACGGATGCAACCAGACATCATTATTCAAACCGTATACGGGTTAAAATTTGTACACACGTTTTCATACAGTTTAGTCAGGTTTTGAGGAATCAGTTTTTCATCCAAAAACCTGATACGGGAACTGTATTGCAAAAACGTGGTGTGAACCCACCCTTACACTGTGGAAAGGGTAGGCACATTCATAGTGTTAACCTATGGTTTATGGTTTACGACCCAAAATGGGGGTTGGAGGGTAGGAGTATTAAACTAATATTGACCTGCCAGTGACCTGTGGTTTTTAATCTGGTGCTCTTCAATTGTTGTAAAGCTGCCTTTAGCCCTTGGAGAGCAACAACTTTTGGTCATGTTGAAGTGAAACAAGGAAATGCCACTATTGCCCCCCAAAGTTGGGCAATCCGCAGTCCTGGACAACATCTTGCTCCTTGGCTAATGGGAACCTAGAAACCTATTGCACCATCTATAGTGTTTCCTGGCAAAGAGCATGCCTCTGAAATGGTGAATGTATTGTGAAAGAAAATGGAAGTTCCCCTTTAAAGCCATGTTCACACACCGTAAGAATGCCTAGAAGAATTAACGGCTTTAAAAATGAATGATTACACGATGTACGAACATTTATTCTGTTATTTTTCTTTTGTGCTTATTGTCTTGCTGCATTATGGTGTTTTAGTACTAGTGAACGGAATCACTAATGCACTTTATTCATAATTGATGACTCTTCATAGAGTAGTTGATTCTAGGAAGAGCTCAGCTGTAAGGGGTTGTCCTATCAGGATAACCTTTGTCCATATTTGAGGGATTTATGTGTAAGAATGGAGAACGACTATGTTAGTGCGGCCTTTGCTTTTGGTGGGCTCAATTACTTGGGCGGCCAATCATTTCAATCGCAGTGATGAAATGATAGGTTTCAGCCTCTGTGGGGCAATGTGTGTGTGGTCGAATGAGGGGGGTTAGAGAGAAGATCCATGGGGATGATAATCTAATTTCCATGCTGGCTTCTTTTTTTGCAAAGTTACATAGTTGCGTTTGAAAAAAGACATATGTCCATCAAGTGCAACCAAGGAGGTGCGGAGAAGGGGTATCGGTGAACTAAGGGCAGGGGATGTGATTGTTTTTTTGTATTTTTTTGTAATTAAACAATTCTTTAAACTACAATGAGGTCCACCCTGAGCCCCATCATCTAGAGGCAGAATGATAACATTAGGAGCCTCAGACATTGCTCTACTCTCCAACGTCATGGACCTTGACTTACGGCATCCAAAGTCTTGGATCAATAGAGCAGTCATGGAAGCACTGTGGTAACTGAAAAAAGCTATTAGTCGTCTAATATTCTGTTCAGCTGTTTCTGAATTATCTCCTAAGTAGGTAATGGATACATGGAGACAACCCGTAATGTCAGCAACAACAGTGCCAATAGGTACTGTCTCACAGCTTTCGACTCAATGAATCTATACGTTCTCCTTGCCTGCTCTCTACTTTAGTCCTGCCTGTGTAGGGATCAGTTTTAGTCGCAGATCTGTTTGTGAACTATAAATATTAGGATGATCAGAAATAAAAATGTCACACAGACGAAATTTATCCTTATCTTATGGTCTGTCACAATAAGCATCCTTCTAGGTAGGGTTCTTTGTGATGCAGTATTGGTGTAAAGGTTCTGGTCTTGGTTCCTTTATACCAGTGTTCTTCAAACTGTGGACTTCCATCTGTTGCAAGGCATCCGGGCATGCTAGAAATTGTAGTTTTGCTACAGCTGGAGGTTCACAGTTTGGAGACCAACTGCCCTATACTCATGCACGCTCTGCTCGGAAAATCCTTCATGTGTTTTCAATGGGGAGAAAATGGGGAGAAGGCCTCTGCCAGACTCCTCTGGTAGCAGCTTGTGTCTTGGAAGAACAAAAGGATCAGAAGTTGAGATTCATCATACTGGGTCCTTTTTACCCCTGATGTCATCTGTCAGAAGGCCTCTATAGGCATTAGATAGTCAGCCAGTCCTGGATTTGGATGACGTTTGATTAATGTGTATGGGGGCTTTAAAGGGGTACTCTGTCCCTAGACATCATATCCCCTACTGCACCTGGCGTTCATTTAAAGCATCTGGTACAGCACCGGAGGCTCGTGACATCATGACCGTGCCCCGCTCGTGATGTCACAGCCATACCCCCTCAATGCAAGTCTATGGGAGGGGGCATGACCATGACGTCACGAGCCTCTGCCCTGCATCGCCAGTCATCTGGCATGGAGCCCCCAGCAGCGGGGCCCCCGTGATCAGACATCTTATCCCCTATCCTTTGGATAGGGAATAAGATGTCTAAGGGCAGAGTACCCCTTTAAGATGAGTTGAAGAGTTTCCTGTTTCCAGAACAGGTCCATGGCCCCTATAGTGAAGGAATCAGAAAATCTTAGCCTTCCAAGTCCCCATACACTTTTGTCAAAAATCGTCCAAACTCGCCAACTTCGGTGGAAACGGTTGACTGACTAATGTGTATGGGGGCCCACCAACAGATAATGTTGGGCATGTTGGCTTTCAACTTCTAAACCCTATAAGCCACCAGCCGAGCCGAATGTTCTAGTGTAGACGTCCCCCAACGCAGTACTTAATACTCCACCAATAGTCCAGGACTCAAATTTTTACCTGTTCTATTGCAATTAAGTAACTGGAAAAAAAAACCTGAATGTTGGCAGGACGTGAGGACTAAGTTGGGGGCCACTGTTCTAGTGTATGGAGGGATCGGGAGTGCCAGCCGGCAGCTAGGTGTATCGCCATCTTAATACATATCACAAGGTTCAATGCCACTTTAAAGGACATCTGCAGCAAAAGACAACTTATCCCCTATCCACAGGATAAGGGATAAGTGTCTGATCATGGGGGTCCGATCGCTGGGTCCCCAGCGATCTCCGGCACGGGGCCCCGCATTGCTGCTCTATGTGAGCTGCTAATACGTGTAGCGTCGATCTCTCTGAGGTTGACGCTATGCCCCTTCCACGCCCCCTCCCCATAAAGCTGGCACTCCTCATGCGTGGGAGAGCCACGGCAGAGCCGTGGCCCCTTGCTGGTGAATGCGGGGGATCCCAGCGGTCAGACCCCCCACGATCAGACACTTATCCCCTATCCTATGGATAGAGGATAAGTTGTCTTTTGCTGAAGATGTCCTTTAAGTAAATCTTAGTAAATCACTATTACTCCTGAATAAGCATATGGGTCATTTTCACCTTTTTGTGTTAACAAATGGTTTCCATCACATAGATAGGATTTTGTTTTCTTTCTTTAGCATTACACAGATGACTAGGAATTTGCGTCTCTGATTTTGAGGCTCCCACTCATTCCTAAAATAGTCCATGACGCATCACGATGGTCGGGGAACTGCGTACAGTTTTAGTCATAAATGAGGAGATACACCAGTTGTCGCACCTAAAAATTTCCATGTTTATGAATTTTCACACTGTGGAAGCGTCCAATGGACAACCTATCCTATGATATTTTAATGTTAGTGTTCACAGTAATTTGGTCCTTGAGAGGGGACAATTGGGACTATAGATAGCGGGACAGTTAAATGTATAAAATATTTAGCATGATTATATACACAGTAGACCTTTGTGTCCTCTTTTGTTCAGTGTCACATTTTTATGTTTTTTTTTTTTTTTTTTTTCAATGATAGGTTGGATAATCTCTGTTAAATAGAGAGGCCCTTTGACAATGATCACACACACATGGTGTCCCACGCCACTCGCCAGGACCCCAGTGATCAACCATGATTTTTGCGTGAGAAAAACCACCCAGTATTCAATCTTCTTACAGCGCCAACTGTGGAAACATGGAGCATTACATAGTTCGCATGGGTTGTCTTTGTAATACAGACACACCGACTATTTGTTGCTGTTCTTCACTTTGGTGAGGGTCCTGAACAGAGTACCCCCTATGATCTCAAGTATTTTCCATAGCAACCAGGCTCAGTTGTAACTTTGTAAACTATGCTATAGTATGGACAATTGGGTAATACCAAATAAGTTTATTTTTCAGTTAAAACGTTTAAATTATAATAATTTTTTTTTACATTTTTTTTTAGTCCCCTTCAGGCATTTGTATGAGCAATCATTTAATCCATTAGATCAATGCAGCCACGGAGGCGTCGTAATGGCCTCGGGCTACCATGACAATGGATCGGCGTGTTCTCGGGGAACTGATCCGAACCATTGCACCACCAATGACGCATAAGGCGTTTTTTTTAAATGGTTAATAGCTAGAGATCACTCCGTGTCATCTATTACCGGTGACCGTCATCTGCTCGAAGCAGCTGGGTGCTCCAGTGGGCTCCAGTCCTGAGCTCCATATCCCCATGTACCTTTCATGGCCCAATAATGTAAATAAATGTCATGGGTCATTAAGGGGTTAAATGGGTTATTTCAGTATTATTCGAGGATAGGGGATAACTAGCTGATTAGTAGAAATCTGACCGATCACAGGAAAAGAGGTCAATTGACCCTGTTGGAAGTCCCATAGATCCCATAGATAAATACATGACAAAAAAACTCTCCTTCCTATATGTACGCTCCAGAAATAGAAAAATTAAAAGTTAAATAAATTAGGGGTTCACAAGAACCAACAATTTAACACAGAGGAACCTAAAGGTGTGTGAAGCCCCAAGGAGTAAAACCAACTACAATGTATGGTTAAAGGGGTATTCCAGGAAAAATCTGTCTAAGTGCTTTCTGATGACACGTGTCTCGGGAAACGCCCAGTTTAGAAGAGGTTTGCTATGGGGATTTGCTTCTAAACTGGGCGTTTCCTGAGACACGTGTCATCAGAGAGCACTTAGACAGAAAAGAATAACCTTAACTTCAGAAGCTCATAAGTACTGAAAGGATTAAGATTTTTTAATAGAAGTAATTTACAAATCTGTTTAACTTTCTGGAGCCAGTTGACGTTTTTTCCTGGAATATCCCCTTTAAGAATATTTTATTAAATAATTTATAGGGTATGCATACAAAAATCAATCAATAAAAATACATATAAACAAATGTTTATTTAAAAAAATTAGAATATACAGTATTGATTAAAAGAAGGGGGGTACTGGGGTGAGAAGTCCTGTATGTATAGGAGAACATGTAAGTAAACAGATATTTACATAAATATAGGTATACAGATAGTCAGCTTGTGCAAAGGAGACAGGACTCACCCCAACCCCACACCACAACTCCGACGCGTTTCGCCAGGAGCGGCTTTATCCAGGATGACCATAGTATTTATAGAATATGTGAACACCTCTGTGTTCTCCTATTGGCGCACGTATTATATAAATACTATGGTCATCCCAGTCCACACCACTCCTGGTGAAAGCCGCTACTGGCGAAACACGTCGGGGTTGTGGTGTGGGGCTGGGGTGAGTCCTGTCTCCTTTGCACAAACTGACTATCTGTATACTGGCTGCTATTTTCACTGGCACTTATTTTCACTTATTCTCCTGTTGCTGCTATTTTTATGGCACTTGCTGTCATTTGCACTTAGTTTTATTTGCATAGTAATTACACCTCTATAGCCCCAGCACTTTATACAGCAGAGTCAGGTCTCTACACTATATATTTATGTAATATCTATTTACTTGCATGTTATCCTATTCATACAGGACTTCTCACCCCCAGTACCCTCCTTCTTTTAATCAATGTATTAAAAAATGTTTAAATAAACTTTATTTATATGTATTTTTATTGATTGATTTTGTATGCATACCCCATAAATTATTTAATAAAATATTCTTAACCATACATTGTAGTTGGTTTTAACTCCTTGGGGTTTCACATACTGGTGTGTTTCACACACCTTTTAAAGGGGTACTCCGCTGCTCAGCGGTTGGAACAAACTGTTCCGAACGCTGGAGCCGTCGCCGGGAGCTCGTGACGTCATAGCCCCGCCCCTCATTGCTTCACACCCCGCTCCCTCAATGCAAGTCTATGGGAGGGGGCGTGACAGTCGTCACGCCCCCTCCCTTAGACTTGCATTGAGGGGGTGGGGTGTGACATCATGAGAGGCGGGGCTATGACATCACGAGCTCCCAGCGCCGGCTCTAAGCATTCGGAACATTTTGTTCCAAACGCTGAGCAGCGGAGTACCCCTTTAACCCCTTAAGGACCACAGGTTTTTCCGTTTTTGCACTTTCGTTTTTACCTCATCACCTTTTAAAAATCATAACCCTTTCAATTTTGCACCTAAAAATCCATATGATGGCTTATTTTTTGCGCCACCAATTCTACTTTGTAATAACATCAGTCATTTTAACCAAAAATCCATGGCAAAACAGAAAAAAAAATCACTGTGCGGTGAAATTGGAGAAAAAACGCGATTTTGTAAATTTTGGGGGCTTCCGTTTCTATGCAGGGCATTTTTCGGTAAAAATGACACCAGGTGTAAGCAGAGAGCACTGTGGAAAGGCATAAAAGAAATTCAAAAAGAACAGAATTTCCTCTGCAGCATACAGCTTCTAAAAAGTACTGGAAGGGTATAGATTTTTTAATAGAAGTCATTTACAAATCTGTTTAACTTTCTGGCACCAGTTTACTTATAAAGACCTTAAAAAAAATGTTTTCCACCGGAGTACCCCTTTAACTTGTTGAGGTCCCTCAATGAAGGGGAGCCCCGCGGTAGATGATCCTTTGATGCCAATGCCGGTTGATGAGCTTGCCCACATATTTGGCCTCCATGCCAGTTGGGAGTCCATTGTTTTCGAGGATTGGTTAGGTTATAAATGCACAAAAAGGAGATCGGGGAAGGACTGGGACATCTTACTATGTCCCGCTATTTCTGCCAAGGTATATTGTGCTGCTTTGTCGTGTAGGCAGCTTCATTTCAATGTAACATTTGTAAGATGTTGGTGAAATGATTTAGCGTTCCAGATTCTTTTTCGCTTGTCTATTTCTGCCAACAAATATGGTGCGAGAATTTCACGTGGGCAGAGAGAACTTCAATGTAGCTTTTGATTCCAGAAACGTTGGTGTCATCGTGTACGTTTCCAAAATTCTCTACATTAAAGGGGTCTTAGCTAACGAAGATGCATAGACAACAACAGTCATAGAAATAAAGAACTTTCTAAGGGATGTATGTTGGCTTGTGTTTATTTCTCAGTTGACATAAATTTTAGGCATATAGTATGCTCTGAAACAGTGGTTTTCAAACGGCGGCCCTCCAGCTGTTGCAAAACTACAACTCCTAGCATGCCGTTGGCTGACCAGGCATGCTGGGAGTTGAAGTTTGGCCATAGTTTGGAGACTACTGCTTTAAAACATAGCAAATCATGGTGCTTGCCTAATGTTTTTGGACTTTTCTCGAAAGTTGGGGGGGATTCCGGCCATATTTTTTTTTTTTTTTTTTTTTTAGAGCAAAGCAAAAAGTTTGCACCATTGTTGATGCAAATGTACATCTGCTAATAGAAGACATAGATTTCATTTTCAGTCTAAAATATATATATATAGGGGGGCTCCCGACTCTCCCCCTACAGATGATGGTAGAGAAGGATAGGGGATAAGTGTCTGAAAGCAGTGGGTCCCTGCGGCCAGGTCCCGGCTGGGCTCCCTGGCTCTCCCTGAGCACGAAGAGGAGGTCGACACAGCCCCTCCATGTATCTCTATGGGTGAGATGAGATACCCGAACGCTGTATCTCAGGCTCTCCTATAGTGATACATGGAGGGGGCGTGTTGTACAGCGCTTCGTGCGGGGGTCGACAATCTCTGTTCCTGGGGAGGAGATCCTCCCAGTTCACTGCCCCCATCATGATAAACCACCCCCTTGCCTTTATTTTTATTATTTTTTAGTTTTCTACCTTGATAGTGCTCTGTATTTTCTGCTCAGTCTCAGTCAGATTCACAGACTGGCAAGGGGCGTTCCCCAGCAGGCGTGACATCATCTGAAGCCGTACAGGGGAGAACTTCCTCTCTCACTCTGCTACACACAGCCCAGAGCAGTTCAGTGTGAGATGAGCTATGATTGGATAAGGCTGCACCCCAATGTGTTCTGGACAAGCAGGGAGACACCTAGTGGCAGCTTTTTTA